>NC_090035.1:77889248-77979248 GCF_037176765.1 Anolis sagrei | reverse complement strand
ATGTATACATATATATATATTTGTATATGGTTAAAGGATTATTTTACTACCTTTTTTTGCCTTTCTAACTCTGTAGCGTTTCCCCCCGGCCGGGACTATGGGACGAATCGTATCGGAGAAGAGGATTGACGGGACGGTGCGACTGACGATTATTTTATTTTTTCCGTTCTCTTTGCTTCTCTCCCGATGTGGGATTTCCAAGGAAGACAACGCAGTGACTGCTCGCGCGGTCCTCCGGTTGGGATTTGCTTGGATTCTTACGATCGTCGGACTCGTCGTCGCAAATATATAAAGGCGTGTGTGTATATATATATATAAAAGAGATGAGACTTTCCCACTCGCTTTCCCCTTGGATCACACTGTCGAACCAACACGAGTGTGCATGTTCTAATTTTCCATAAATGAGGTGTATTTTTGAGACTAAAGAAGGGGGGGGAAAGGTTTGGGGTTGAACGCTTGGGGTCTCCACGAAAATGGTTTGCGGTTCAAGATACTTCTTGAATAGGACAATTGGTCTTTTCTGATGGTGGTGGTTTTGCGCATAGAAGAAGCCAATAGAGAAGAAGGGAAGGCTGTAATTGTAGAAGGAGGTGTAGAAAAAGGGAGGGAATGATGGTAAATGCTAGTGCTGAGAATCCTACAAAGTGAAATGGGATCGGATTGCTCTTTCTCGAATGGTTAGATTGGTTTAACGCTCGCTTCTTGGGCGTCCTTTGGTTCCTAGGATGCCCCAAAAGCCACAGATTAAAGAATGCAGGGTTGTTAGTTCAAAAAACTCAATTTCTGTGCCAAAAAAAAGTATGTGCCGAGTGTGCCGCTTCCATTCGCGGCCACTCTTTCTTTTGGAATTGTTGGTTATTTTGAGTCTGTTACGTTAAATCAGTTGTCTCCTCCGTGTGAGTGTTTAGATCACGTATGGGCAAACCCAGGCCCGGGGACCAAATGTGGCCTCTTGGGCTCTCACCATCCTATCTTTACTTGTCTTTCCTTCCTCCTTCCCTCCCTCTTTCTCCTTCCTTTTCACACTTTTGTCCTTTCTTCCTCTCTGCCCTCTCTCCCACACTTACCTCCTTCTTTCTCCCTTCCTCCTTCCTTCCCTCCCTCCCTTCAATCCTTTCATCCTTCTTTCTCTCTTCCATTCCTCCTTCCCTCCCTCCCTCCCTTCTTTCTTTCCTTCCTTCCTTCCTTCCTTCCTTTCATCCTTCACTTCCACCCTTTTGTCCTTCCCTCCCTTTTGTTTTTCCTTCCTCCTTCCATCCTTCCTTCTCTCTTCCCTTTCTCCTTCCCTCCCTCCCTTCAACCCTTTCATCCTTCCTTCTTTCTCTCTTCCCTTCCTACTTCCCTTCCTTCCTTCCTTCCTTCCTTCCTTCCATCCATCCATCCATCCATCCTTCCCTTCCACTCTTTTGTCCTTCCCTCCCATTTGTCTTTCCTTCCTGCTTCCATCCTTCCTTCTCTCTTACCTTTCTCCTTCCCTCCCTCCCTTCAACCCTTTCATCCTTCCTTCTTTCTCTCTTCCATTCCTCCTTCCCTCCCTCCCTTCCTTCTTCCCTTCCTTCCTTTCATCTTTCCCTTCCACTCACTCCTTTGTCCTTCCCTCCCTTTTGTCTTTCCTTTCTCCTTCAATATTTCCCTTCCACCATTTCGTCCTTCCTTCCTTCTCTCTTCCCTTTCTCCTCCCTCCCTCCCTTCAACCCTTCCTTCCTTCTCTCTTCCCTCCCTCCCTCCCTCCCTCCCTTCTTCCCCCCTCCCTTCCTTTCATCTTTCCCTTCCACTCCTTTATCCTTCCCTCCGTTTTGTCTTTCCTTTCTCCTTCCATATTTCCCTTCCACCCTTTCATCCTTCCTTCCTTCTCTCTTCCCTTTCTCCCTCCCTCCCTTCCTTCCTTCCCCTCTTCAACCCTTTCATCCTCTCTTCCTTCTCCCCACCCTCCCTTCCTTCCTTCTTTCCTTCCTTTCTTTTCTTCCACTCTTTCCTCCTTCCCTCCTTCCCTCCCTTTTGTCTTTCCTTCCTCTTTACCTCTCTCCATTCCCTCCCTCTTTCTCCTTCACTTCCTTCTTTTCCTCTTTTCTTTTTCCTCCCTCTCTCCCTCTTTTTCTTTCCTTCTTTCCTTCCTTCCTTCCTTCCTTCCTTCCTTCCTTCCTTCCTTCCTTCCTTCCCTTGTGGCTTCTTCCCCCTTGCCTCTTCCTTATCCACTCTTTCCTTCATCCTTCGTTTCTTTCCTTCCTTCTTTTCCTCCCTTTCTTCCTTCTTTTTCCTTCCTCCTTCCCTTCCTTCTTTCCTTCCTTCCTTTCCTTCCAACCTTTCATCCTTTCTTCCTTTTGTCTTTTCTTCCTTCTCTTTCCTCCCTCCCCCCTCCATTCCTTTCCACCCTTTTATCCTTTCTTCTCTTTTTCTTCCCTCCTTCCCTCCCCCCTTCCTTTCTTCCTTCCCTACTCCCTTTTATCCTTCCTTCCCTCTTTCTTTCCTTCCTCCTTTCCTTCCTTCTATCCATCCATCAGGCAGCCATTCCTCCTAGCACAGGGTGCTAGCATGCGGCCTCCAAGTTAGAAAGTTTGCCCAGGCCTGGTTCCTCCTAACCATTGGCTTGTAGTATGGGTCAGTTCAGGGTTCATTTGCTGTCAGCGTGGAACAAAAACATTGGGGGTTTTTGCAGCATCTCTCCATTTCAATTTGGTTTTGGGAGGAATTATTCGCATTATTATTTGGAGATCGCTCAAGATCATGGTGGGACAGAAACGCTGCTTTTTGAACAGGGTTCCTGCATCTCTCAGTGTCTTGGAATTATATGCATTACTTGGGGGTCATTCGAGGTCACGGCGGGACAGAAACATAGTCCTTGCAACAAAAACATTGAGGGTTTCTGCAGAATTCTCCATTTCAATGTGGTTTTTTGGGGGGGGGGGGGGAATTATTTGCATTATTATTTGGAGTTCGTTCGAAGTCATGGTAGGACAGAAATGTTGCTTTTCGAACAGGGGTTCTGCACCTTTCCATTTCTTGGAATTATTTTAATTATTTGGGGTTCATTCAAGGTCACGGCAGGACAAAACCATTGCCCTTCGAACGGGGCTTCTGCAGCACCTCTCAGTTTCAATATCCTTGGAAGTATTTGGATTATTTGGGGTTCATTCGAGGTCACGGCGGGACAAAAACATCAACCTTCAAACGGGGCTTCTGCATCGTCCCTCGGTTTTAGCATTCTTGGAATTATTTGCATAATTCGGGCTTCATTTGGGGTGCACAGCAGAGCGAAATGCCGTTCGCGTTGCAATTCTCAAATGCCGTTCACGTTGCAATTCTCAAATGCCGTTCGCGTTGCAATTCTCAAATGCAGTTCGTGTTGCAATTCTCAAATGCAGTTCGTGTTGCAATTCTCAAATGCAATTTGTGTTCAGATTCTCGAACGCAGTTCGTGTTGCAATTCTCAAATGCAATTTGTGTTCAAATTCTCGAATGCAGTTCGTGTTGCAATTCTCAAATGCAATTTGTGTTCAAATTCTCGAATGCAGTTCGTGTTGCAATTCTCAAATGCAATTTGTGTTCAAATTCTCGAATGCAGTTCGTGTTGCAATTCTCAAATGCAATTTGTGTTCAAATTCTCGAATGCAGTTCGTGTTGCAATTCTCAAATGCAATTTGTGTTCAAATTCTCGAATGCAGTTCGTGTTGCAATTCTCGAATGCAGATCATGTTGCAATTCTCAAATGCATTTTGTGTTGCAATTCTCGAATGCCGTTCGCGTTGCAATTCCCAAATGCAGTTCGTGTTGCAATTCTCAAATGCAGTTCATGTTGAAATTTTCGAATGCAATTCGCGTTCAAATTTTCGAATGCAGTTCATGTTCAAATTCTGAAATGCAGTTCATGTTGCAATTCTCAAATGCAGATCGTGTTGCAATTCTCAAATGCAGTTCATGTTGCAATTCTCGAATGCAATTCATGTTGCAGTTCTTTGTGTCGATGTTCCCAAATAATTACGGGAACTGTTGACGGTAGGCAGACTCGATAAGGAATAAATACAAGGTGCGGACCTAACGGGATGTGGCTTTGGATGGCGAATCGAGTGCCATTTGTGCATTGAGAGGAGGAGAAAGGGCGTTCCGCTTTCTCGTTTTTGAACTTTTCGGAAAATATTTCCCGAGCGTCTTCTAAGGTGCGTGGGACTTTTCTCCCCCATCTTTCCTGGCATACATTTTAGGCCTTTTCCCAAAACTTTGAGATTGTTTTCCTGGGCCTAAAAATGGTTGGAAGGGGCCACATTCCTTTATAGCAGGCGTGGGCCAACTTGGTCCCTCCAGGTGTTTTGGACTCCAACTCCCATCATTCCTAACAGCCTCAGGCCCCTTCCTTTTGCCCCTCAGCCGCTAAGCGGCTGAGGGGCAAAAGGAAGGGGCCTGAGGCTGTTAGGAATGATGGGAGTTGGAGTCCAAAACACCTGGAGGGACCAAGTTGGCCCACACCTGCCTTATAGGTTGCTTGGGGTCAAATAATACTTATTTTCATATGGGACGTTGCAGCCTTTCAAAGCCATATTGCAATTTATTTGGATGGGAGACCGTTCCATTCGAAGCAAGGAAAAAAAATCCTTCCCAGTTTGGACCATTTTGTCAACATCACCCAGCCTTATTCCTGCACTGGAAACCATTTGGACAGACTTTGAGACGTTTACTTTGCCGCTTTTCGTATTTCTCTTTGATCTGATGTGATTTGGGATTACTATTATTGTTTCGATGATTCCAGGACGAGGAGGAGGAAGAAGAATTAAGATGTTTCTTAACATAACAAAAAATAATAATATTTATTTTGAAAATTGTACCTATGTCTTTTTTTGGGGAGGAGAAGCCGTGCGTGTATGTGTGTGTTGTATGCAGTGATTGTTGTTTTGTTTTTTTAATCACATTCCCAAATTGGTGTGTCCTGTGTGTATCATGGCCGGAATCACTGGGTTGTTGTATTTTTTTTCGGGCTATATGGCCATGGTCTAGAGGCATTCTCTCCTGACGTTTCGCCTGCATCTATGGCAAGCATCCTCAGAGATAGTGAGGATGCTTGCCTTAGATGCAGGCGAAACGTCAGGAGAGAATGCCTCTAGACCATGGCCATATAGCCTGAAAAAACCTACAACAACCCCGTACTTGTTATGTTGGGCAAGTTTGGTCTAGATTAGCATATCTCAACCTTGGGGGGGGGGGGTCGCAAGAGGGGTGACAGAGGGGTCGCCAAAGACCATCCCTAAACTCCACCAGTGTTGACATTCGGGCATATTGAGTATTCATGCCAAGTTTGGTCCAGATCCATCATTGTTTGAGTCCACAGTGTTCTCTGGATGTAGGTGAACTACAACTCCCAAACTCAAGGTCAATGCCCACCAAACCCTTCCAGTATTTTCTGTTGGTCATGGGAGATCTGTGTGCCAAGGTTGGCCCAATTTCATCATTGGTGGAGTTCAGCATGCTCTTTGATTGCAGGTGAACTATAAATCCCAGCGACTACAACTGCCAAATGTTAAGGCCTATTTTCTCCAAACTCCACCGGTGTTCACATTTGGACATATTGAGTATTCGTGCCAAGTTTGGTCCAGATCCATCATTGTTTAAGTCCACAGTGCTCTCTGGATGAAGGTGAACTACAACTCCCAAACTCAAGGTCAGTGCCCACCAAACCCTTCCAGTATTTTCTGTTGGTCATGGGAGATCTTTGTGCCAAGGTTGGCCCAATTTCATCATTGGTGGAGTTCAGAATGCTCTTTGATTGCAGGCGAACTATAGATCCCAGCAACTACAACTCCCAAATGTCAAGGCCTATTTTCTCCAAACTCCACTGGTGTTCACATTTGGGCATATTGAGTATTCGTGTCAAGCTTGGTCCAGATCCATCATTATTTGAGTCCACAGTGCTCTCTGGATGTCTATGAACTACAACTCCCAAACTCAATATCAATGCCCACCAAACTCTTCCAGTATTTTCTGTTGGTCATGGGAGTTCTGTGTGCCAGGTTTGGTTCAATTTCATCGTTGGTGGGGTTCAGAATGCTCTTTGATTGCAGGTGAACTATAAATCCCAGCAACTACAACTGCCAAATGTCAAGGCCTATTTTCTCCAAACTCCACCGGTGTTCACATTTGGGCATATTGAGTATTCGTGCCAAGTTTGGTCCAGATCCATCATTATTTGAGTCCACAGTGCTCTCTGGATGTCGATGAACTACAAATCCCAAACTCAAGGTCAATGCCCACCCAACCCTTCCAGTATTTTCTGTTGGTCATGGGAGATCTGTGTGTCAAGTTTGGTTCAATTTCATCGTTGGTGGGATTCAGATTGTTCTTTGATTGCAGGTGAACTATAAATCCCAACAACTACAACACCCAAATGGCAACGAATTCAATGACTATACGTTGCTTGAGTCACTGACACCAAACCGTTCCAGTATTTTCTGTTGGTCATGGGAGTTCTGTGTGTCAAGTCTGGTTCAATTTCATCGTTGGTGGAGTTCAGAATGCTGTTTGGTTGCAAGTGAACTATAAATTCCAGCAACTACAACTCCCAAATGGCAACGAATTCAATGACTACACGTTGCTTGAGTCACTTTGACACCAAACCGTTCCAGTATTTTCTGTTGGTCGTGGGAGTTCTGTGTGCCAAGTTTGATTCAATTTCATCATTGGTGGAGTTCAGAATGCTCTTTGATTGCAGGTGAACTATAAATCCCAGCAACTACAACTCCCAAATGGCAACGAATTCAATGACTGCATGTTGCTTAAGTCACTTTGACCGACCGTCTGCACAGGGTTCCATACTTTGCACTTTAGCAACACAACCGTTCGATGCTAAGGCTTCCCGCCAAAATGGAAGTGTAGAGGAGAGTCTACTGAACAAGCCAGTACCTGCCGCATACCAGTACTGCCAACTGTTGAGTTATGCAGGTGGAGGCATTACTTTTCATTCAACCCTTGTATATATTCACAGAAGCTTTGGCACCGAAGTAACATGGAAGGGATAGGCTTCTTATTCCACACGAAAAGAAGACAACATATCTGAACAGACTTTTTATTCCAACCAAACAAATAATATACATACGAAAGTAAACAACTAGTAAAAACTTTTCCAGAGATTGGTTGAAAGCATCTTCCGAAATGCATCCAGGGATAATGTTTTTTTCTTTCTTTCATTAGTCATAGAATCCAAGAGTTAGAAGGAACCCTCAGTGGCCATCCAGTCCAAATACTTTCTGAATGAAGGCACCATTCGATCCCTCCCGACAGATGGCCACCCAGCCTCGGCTTGAAAACTTTCAAAGGGACTCCCATCAGGTTCTCAGGCATTCTTTATCCCTCTAGAATTGGAAGAAACTCCAGCTGAAACCCTTCTGCCTTGCAGAAAGACACAATCGAAACCCTCCTGGCAGATGGCCATCCAGCTTCGGCTTGAAAACCCTCAGTGGAGATTCCATCAGTCTCTCAGGCAATCTGTTCCACTAGAATTGGAAGGAACTCCAGCTGAAGCCCATTCTGCCTTGCAGAAAGACACCATCGAAACCCTCCCGACAGATGGCCATCCAGCCTCAGCTTGAAAGCCCTCAATGGAGATTCCATCAGTCTCTCAGGCAATCTGTTCCACTAGAATTGGAAGGAACTTCAACTGAAGCCCATTCTGCCTTTCAGTAAGACACCATCAAAGCCCTCCCAGCAGATGGCCATCCAGCCTCATCTTGAAAGCCCTCAATGGAGATTCCATCAGTCTCTCAGGCAATCTATTCCACTAGAATTGGAAGGAACTTCAGCTGAAGCCCATTCTGCCATTTAGAAAGACAACATCCGATCCCTCCTGGCAGATGGCCATCCAGTCTCCACTTGAAAGCCCTCAAAGGAGATTCCATCAGTCTCTCAGGCAATCTATTCCACTAGAATTGTAAGAAACTCCAGCTGAAGCCCATTCTGCCTTGCAGAATGACACCATTTGATCCCTCCCAACAGATGGCCATCCAATTTCGGCTTGAAAACCTTCAAAGGAGAGAGACTCCATCAGGCTTTCAAGCATTCTATATTCCAGTAGAATTGGAAGAAACTCCAGCTGAAGCTCATTCTGCCTTGCAGAAAGACACCTGGGGACCTGAGGCTGTTAGGAATGATGGGAGTTGAAGTCCAACATGTTTTACCTGCAAAGGAACCTTTTTTCTTTTCTTGTGTCTCTGGTTTTTCAAGGTGATGCAAAAAATGCCCCCCAAATAGCCCTTTCCCAAAGTGTGATATTTAGAGCAGACATGGGCAAACTTTCTAACTTGGGGGCCGCATACTAGTACTTCCTGCTAAGAGAGCTAGCTTCCTGGTGATGGAAGGAAGGAAGGGAAGGAGGAAGGGAAGAGAGAAGGAAGGAAGGATAAAAGGGAGGAAGGGAAAGATGGAAGGAGAAAGAAGAAAGGACAAAAGGAAGGAAGGATGGAAGGGAAGGAGGAAGAAAATGGGAAGGAGAAGGATGGAAGGAAGGGAGGGAGGGAAGGAGGAAGGAAAGAGGGAGAGAGGAAAGGGAAGAAGGAAGGAAAGAGAAGGGCGGAAGGATGGAAGGAAGGAAAGGATGGAAGGAGAAAGGGAGAGAGGGAAGGAAGGAAAGAAAAGGGGAGGATGAAAGGGTGGAAGGGAAGGAGGAAGGAAAGGGAAGGGAGTGAGGAAGAGATGGAAGGAAGGACGAAAGCAAGGGATGGAAAGAGAGAGGGAAGGACAGAAAGATGAAAAGGTGGAAGTGAAGAAAGGGATGAAAGGGGGAAGAGCAGGAGAAAGGAAAATGGGAAAGAAGGGAGGAAGAGAAGGAAGGATGAAAGGAGAAAGGGAGAGAGGAAAGGGAAGGAAAGAAAGACAAGAGGGAAGGAAGAAAGCGTAGAAGGGAAGGAGGAAGGAAAAGGGGAAGGAGGGATGGAAAGAGAGAGGGAAGGAAGGAGGGAAGGACAGAAAGATGAAAGGGTGAAAGGGAAGGGGGAAGGAAAGGGAGAAGGAAGGAAGGACAAAAGGGAGGAAGAGAAGGATGGAAGAACAAAGGGGGAGGGGGAAGGAAGGAGGAAAGGAGGGAGAAAGAGGGAAGGGAGGGACGAAAGAGAACGAAGGAAAGACAAAAAGAAGGGAAGGAAGGACAAAAGGGAGGAAGGGAAGGATGGAAGAAGAATGAGGGAGAGAGGGAAGGACAGAGGAAAACGAGAAGGGCTGAAAGACAAAAATGTGGAAGGTAAAGAAGGAAGTTTGTAAGGGTGGAAGGGAAGAAAGGGAAGGACGAAAGGGTGGAAGAGCAGGAGAAATGAAAAGGGGAAGGATGGAAGGAAAATGAGGGAGATAAGGAGAAAGGAAAGACAAAAGGGAAGGAAGGAAGGACGAAAGGGTGGAAGGGAATGGAGGGAGGGAGCAAGGAGGGAAGGGAGGGAGGAAAGAGAATGAAGGAAAGACAAAAGGAAGGGAAGTAATGAGAAAAGTGGGAGAGGGAGGAGGGAAGGGCAGAAAGATGGAAGGATGAAAGGGAAGGAGGAAGGAAGAAAAGGAGGAAGAGAAGGTAGAAGGAAGAAATTGAAGGAGGAAAGAATGGGAGAAGGAAGGAAGGACAAAAGGGAGGAAGGGAAGGATGGAAGAACAAAGAGGGAGAGGGAAGGACGGAGGAAAGAGGGAAGGGCTGAAAGACAAAAGTGTGGAAGGTAAAGAAGGGAGTTTGAAAGGGTGGAAGGGAAGGAAGGGAAGGACGAAAGGGTGAAAGAGCAGGAGAAAGGAAAAGGAAAAAAGAAGGAAGAAAGGGAAGGATGGAAGGTGAAAGAGGGAAGGAGATAAGGAGGAAGGAAAGACAAAAGGGAAGGAAGGATGAAAGAGTGGAAGAGAATGGAGGGAGGAAAGAGAAGGAAGGAAAGACAAAAAGAAGGGAAGGAAGGAGAAAAGGGGGAGAGGGAAGAGGGAAGGGAGAAAGAGGGAGGTGAAGGAAGGAAAGAGAGAAGGAAGGAAGGACAAAAGGAAGGGAAGGATGGAAGAAGAATGAGGGAGGGAGGGAAGGATGGAGGAAAGCAAGAAGGGCTGAAAGACAAAAGTGTGGAAGGTAAAGAAGGAAGTTTGAAAGGGTGGAAGGGAAGAAAGGGAAGGACGAAAGGGTGGAAAAGCAGGAGAAAGGAAAAGGGGAAGGATGGAAGGAGAAGGAGGGAGATAAGGAGGAAGGAAAGACAAAAGGGAAGGAAGGAAAGACGAAAGAGTGGAAGGGAATGGAGGGAGAGAGAAAGGAGAGGAGGGAGGGAGGAAAGAGAAGGAAGGAAAGACAAAAGGAAGGGAAGGAAGGAGAAAAGGGGGAGAGGGAGGAGGGAAGGGAGAAAGAGGGAGGTGAAGGAAGGAAAGAGAGAAGGAAGGAAGGACAAAAGGAAGGAAGGGAAGGATGGAAGAAGAATGAGGGAGAGAGGGAAGGACGGAGGAAAGCAAGAAGGGCTGAAAGACAAAAGTGTGGAAGGTAAAGAAGGAAGTTTGAAAGGGTGGAAGAGCAGGAGAAAGGAAAAGGGGAAGGATGGAAGGAGAAAGAGGGAGATAAGGAGGAAGAAAAAGACAAAAGGGAAGGAAGGAAGGAAGGAAGGAAGGAAGGAAGAGTGGAAGAGTGGAAGAGTGGAAGAGTGGAAGAGTGGAAGGGAATGGAGGGAGGGAGAAAGGAGGAAAGGGAGGGAGGAAAGAGAACGAAGGAAAGACAAAAGGAAGGGAAGGAAGGAGAAAAGGGGGAGAGGGAAGAGGTAAGGGAGAAAGAGGGAGGTGAGGGAAGGAAAGAGAGAAGGAAGAATAGGATGGTGAGAGCGAGAAGGGCCTGAGAAAAGAGCCCAAGGGGCCACATCCGGCCCGTGGGCCTGGGTTTACCCATACCTGATTTAGAAGGAACAGAATCATTTGGTTGCAATGCTAAATAGTAGGCATGGGCAATCCAAATGTTTCTAAAGTACTTACAACACTAGGGGGCGCTGGTGCTTTGCTTCTAAAGTGTTTCTAAAGTTCAGGTGGTGAAAATTTCAGAACTCTAACAAAACTTTCAAAATTTCGTTATAAATAGCAGCTCCTAATTTGTTCTGTCATAAAAATAGCCAATAACAAAATAATGAAATTTTGAAAGTTGTGTTAGAGTTCTGAAATTTTCACCACCAGAACTTTCATAACACTTTAGAAGCAAAGCAACAGCTTTAGCAACACTTTAGAAGCAAAGCACCCATGCCCCTTCGTTTTGTGAGTAAATACAGCTTACAATAAAAAGACATACCAAGTTCTTTGAAAATGCAGAGACTCCCAACTTAGTCATAATAATAATAATAATCATCTTAATTGTGTTTGCAATGCAGTATGTGTATCGCCCAAAAGGGAGTGAATGTGGAAATAATTTTTTCCAGGTTGGATAATAGCAAAAATCACACCGTACAAAGAAATCAATATACAATGCCAGCTTCAGCCACGAGGGTGGGATACATCGCCAGCCATTTCATAGGAAGACATTGGATTTCAAAGACTATCATGGCTTTCCTTGACTTGGTTTGACTCCATTAAGGCAATCAAGCTTGCCCTTTTGATGTATACACACACTATACATGTATGTGTGTGTGTGTGTGTAAAAGGTAAAAGTTTTCCTCTGACATTAAGTCCAGTCATGTCCGACTCTGGGGGTTGGCGCTCATCTCCATTTCTAAGCTGAAGAGTCGGCGTTATCCATAGACACCTCCAAGGTCATGTGGCCAAGGTCTGATCCCACAGCAAGCTGGATTCAGGAAAGGCAAAAGCTGCACATCGCAAGTGCTGAACCTGACTCAGCACATAGAAGATGGCTTTGAAAGGCAGCAGATCACAGGAGCTGTCTTCATAGACCTGTCAGCAGCCTATGAAACTGTAAACCACCGCCTCCTCCTGAGAAAAATGTATAGTATCACAAAGGACGACCACCTCACCCGCCTCACAGGAAACCTGCTACAAAACAGGAGCTTTTTTGTTGAGTTCCAGGGTCAGGGAAGTAGATGGCAGAAACAGAAGAACGGCCTGCCTCAGGGGAGCGTGCTTGCTCCATCCATGTTCAATATCTGCACAAATGACCAGCCACTGCCAGAAGGGACAGAGAGTTTCACCTATGCTGATGATCGTGTCATCACCACTCAAGCAGGGAGCTTTGAGATGGTTGAACAAAATCTCTCCGAAGCTCTAGGTGCCCTTACCGCCTACTACAGGGAAAACCAGCTGATCCCTAATCCATCTAAAACACAGACATGTGCTTTTCACTTTAAGAACAGACATGTATCCCAAGCTCTGAGGATTACGTGGGAAGGAATCCCACTGGAGCATTGCAGCGCACCCAAATACCTGGGAGTCACTCTGGACCGTGCCCTGACCTACAAGAAGCACTGCCTGAACATCAAGCAAAAAGTGGGCGCTAGAAACAATATCATACGAAAGCTGACTGGCACAACCTGGGGATCACAACCAGACACAGTGAAGACATATGCCCTTGCGCTATGTTACTCTGCTGCTGAGTATGCATGCCTGGTGTGGAACACATCTCACCACACTAAAACAGTGGATGGACTCTTAATGAGACATGCCACATTATCACGGGGTGTCTGCGCCCTACACCACTGGAGAAACTACACTGTCTAGCCGGTATTGCACCACCTGACATCCGCCGGGAAGTAGCAGCCAATAGTGAAAGGACCAAGGCAGTGACATCTCCAGCTCATCCCTTGTTTAGATATCAGCCAGCACGTCAATGACTTAAATCAAGAAATAGTTTTCTAAGATCTACAGAGACACTTGCTGGAACACCCCAGCAAGCAAGAGTCCAAAAGTGGCAGGCTCAAACCCAGAATGGCTGATACCAAATGAGAGACTCCCTCCTGGGCACACAGAAGACTGGGCGACTTGGAAGGCGCTGAACAGACTGCGCTCTGGCACCACGAGATGCAGAGCCAACCTCAAGAAATGGGGCCACAAAGTGGAATCCACGACATGCAAGTGCAGAGAAGAGCAAACCACTGACCACCTGCTGCAATGCAACCTGAGCCCTGCCACATGCACCATGGAGGACCTCCTTGCGGCAACACCAGAGGCACTCCAAGTGGCCTGATACTGGTCAAAAGGACATTTAATCAACTACCAAGCTTGCAAACTCTGTTTTGTCTGTTCGTTAAAAATTTGTTAAAAATGTAATGCAATTGTCTGGTTGATACTGACACGATAAATAAATAAATATGTGGCCAGCATGACTGCATGGAGCACCGTTACCTTCCTGCCAGAGTGGAACCTATTGATCTACTCATCTTTGCATGCTTTCGAACTGCTAGGTTGGCAGAAGCTGCGGCTAACAATAGAAGCTCACCACACCTCCAAGGTCATGTGGCTAGCACGACTGCATGGAGCACCCTTAACTTCCTGCCAGAGCAGTACCTATTGATCTACTCACATTTACAGGTTTTCGAAGTGCTAGGTCGGCAGAAGCTGCGGCTAACAATAGGAACTCACCACACCTCCAAGGTCATGTGGCCAGCATGACTACATAGAGCACCCTTACCATCCTGCCAGAGCAATACCTACTGATCTACTTGCATTTGCATGTTTTCGAATTGCTAGGTTGGCAGAAGCTGTGGCTAACAATAGAAACTCACCACACCTCCAAGGTCATGTGGCCAGCATGACTGCATGGAGCACCCTTACCTTCCTGCCAGAGCAATACCTATTGATCTACTCACATTTGCATGTTTTCGAACTGCTAGGTTGGAAGAAGCTGGGGCTGACAGCAGGAGCTCACCATGCTCCCCGGATACGAACTTGCGACTTTTCGGTCAGCAAGTTCAGCAGCTCAGCGCTTTGACCCACTGCGCCACGAATATATACATACACACAAACATATTAATATGTTATGTTTGCTGGTTACACTATTTTTGTTCCTGGGTTATAAATCTCATTTCCTAATTGGTTCTATCATGTAAAAAAAATGGGAAAAAGTTTATTATTTTGCAAAAACTTTGTTTTTGGCGGGAGGGACATCCTGTTATAGCACATTGGATGAATATTTCATTGAGTCTCTACCAATTCGACATAGTTTGTGCCACAAAAACGAAATATCTGGAGTCACGTCTCCAAAAATAGAGGTTTCAAGGGAGGGTTTCGTTGAGCTCCGACTCGGCTCGATCTTCCTCTTCCTTCTGTGCCAATTGTCCGGCGGCTGCGTCGATCGCGGCGCCCACAATCTCCGCAGCCGTCCGGTAGATCAGTTGCTTGTCTTGCGCTTCTCCAATCCCTGCGGCGTTATGCCATGTTGCCAATCCAGTGGTCTCCTTGCTGGACGCCAACAACTTCCTCGCAACTCCGATTTGTCCTGGTTGGGCTTCTCTTTCTTCGGAGTCACAGGCTTTCGGTGGAAGAAGACCCTTCTCTGAAGCCCTGGTTGGAAAGGAAGGTGGAGACAACTCCAGAAAAGTTATGGGTTCCCACTTCTTTGGGGACAAAGTCCCTTCGTCCTCTGAGATGTGGGTTCTAGATGTCTCATGGTGGGACGTCGCGATGTTGCTTCCTAATGGGAGAAGGAGATGGTCAATATGGGTTATGTTGGTATCTTGGCCATCTATGGTCTTGGTATGTTCGCCTTCTTCACCGTCCTCCACCACAGTGGCTTTTCTGTCACTCTCCTCTTTTGTGGGTCCTCCTCTCTCCGTCTTCTCCTCGTTCTTCTTCCAGGATGCTGAGTGTCCTAATAACTCATTGCTCAACCAACCCAAGTCGCGCGTCGCCATCAGCATGCCCTGCCCGCCCGGGTTCTCCGCCAGGTCGCCCAAGCCTTGCTCCTCGTCCTCGTCGTCCATCCAGTAACCGCATCCTCCTCCTTCCAAGTCTTCGTCTTCCGGGGCCGTTTCTTGCACCTCGTCTCCGTTCCCGCCGAGGAGGTTGTAGACCTGCTTCTGGAGGCTCTCCCACTCCGAAATGTTCTTCAGGACCGGGTTCTCCTCCCAGAGGCTTCCTTCCAAAGAGAGGCTCTTCCTCTCCTCGGCGATGGGTTCCACCGCATCTTCGTCAGCCATTCTGTGGATCTCCAGACCGTGCCAGGAGACCCGTTGGCTCCCCTTGCTCTCCAAGAGAGCACGATCTGGAACTGCTTTCGATGGCTTCGGTTCCATGTCACTCAACAGTTCTGTGTCCATCTTGCTATCAGAAGAGGCTTCTGGTTTGACAGGGATGGGAGGCTCTCCATCTTCTGTCACCTTCTCAATCCTTGGCAGATCAGATCTTTGGACTCGGGAAGTAATCGCAGCCCTGAACGTCCTCCATGGCTTGGTTATCCATGAAGTCTCTGCCTTAGTCGTGGTATCCGTTGTCTCCATATTGTTGGAGATAACTTCCACTGGGTTTTGAGTTTCGCTTCTGGGTTTCCACCTCAAAGGAGACTCTCCTTGTGGGTCCGCGGTTCTGCTAAGTGCAGCGACGGGCCCACATCGTATATTTCCTCCGTAGATTGGAGATGCTCCCAAACCTTGGGTTGGCTTCTTGGATGTGTCCTTCAAGCACAAGAGTTTCCGGAGTAAAGAGGAGGCTGGTTTCGCTCCTGGAGATCCTTCGATTGGGTCCCGTCCCAGAACGCCTTCTCGTTGGGTTGGCTTCCGGACGGCTGGGATGGGACTCTCATGGGCAGCTTCCATGCACAGACGGCTCTTGGAAGCCACCTCTTCCTGGGCGGTCTTGGTGGTCCTGTTCTTCCTCCACCAAAACGGGCACTTCCCTTTGAAGAACCGGCTTTCTCTGGCCGGTTCTAGGTTATACGCCGAGACCTCGATCCCTGAGGAAGACCGCAAACTTTGATCTTTATCACAGTGGATGGTGGAGTCGCCTTTCATTCGCTGCTCTCGCATGTTCTCACTGTTTCCTTCGACGGAGATCTGGTCACTTTGAATCTCGTATCCACATCCTTTCAGAGGTAGCTTCTTTTCAAATACTTGGGCTTCTAGTCCTCAAGTTTCCATGCAACGTCACTCATCCATGATTCCATCTTTCTAGAGTTACGTGGCTTCATTGACCATCCAGAAGAAGTCACCTTGCTTTTCCTTCACCAAAAAGTTCATCCGGTTTTGAGTGAACGGAAGAAGCAAAAGGTTTCCCAAGTTGACATGAATGGAAGGAACAGTTCTTCTATAGATTCCCAAATAGTAACCGCCTCGATTATTACGATTTGAACGAATGATGATAATAATGTTTTTCTTCTCAACTGAGTCTAGAAGTGGATCTGTAATAATTCTTTATACAAATAAGTCTTGTTTTGAGTGAACGGAAGAAGCAAAACGTTCCCCAAGTTTACGTGAATGGAAAAACTCTTCCTCTATAGTTTCCCAAATAGTAACCGACCGTCTCTGTGATTACTTATTTGCAACAATGAGAACGTTGTTTTGTTTTTCTCAATTGGGTCTAGAAATTGGAAGTAGATCCATCATGGTTCTTTGCAACGCGTCCTGCAAATACAGAAAAAAAGAAAACGCAGGTCAAATTGGTCAATCGTTGGTCAGCAAATGCAAATCGCACCTAGCAAACCCCAAAAGATAAAATAATATTTACTGTATATACTTGAGTCAAAACGATCTTGACAGATTAGAGAGATGATGGGCCAAAACTAACACAATGAAGTTCAATAGTGACAAATGCAAGATACTCCACTTAGACAGGAAAAAACGAAATGCAAAGATACAGAATGGGGGACAATGAGGCCTGGCTCGAGAGCAGTACGTGTGAAAAAGATCTTGGAGTCCTCTTGGACAACAAGTTAAACATGAGCCAGGAATGTGATGTGGCGGCAAAAAAAGCCAATGGGATTTTGGCCTGCATCAAGAGGAGCATAGTGTCTAGATCTAGGGAAGTCATGCTCCCCATGCTCTATTCCGCTTTGGTTAGACCACACCTGGAATATTGTGTCCAATTCTGGGCACCACAATTCATGAGAGATGTTGACAAGCTGGAATGTGTCCAGAGGAGGGCGACTAAAATGATCAAGGGTCTGGAGAACAAGCCCTATGAGGAGCGGCTTAAGGAGCTGGGCATGTTTAGCCTGAAGAAGAGAAGGCTGAGAGGAGATATGATAGCCATGTATAAATATGTGAGAGGAAGCCACAGGGAGGAGGAAGCAAGCTTGTTTTCTGCTTCCTTGGAGACTAGGACACGGAACAATGGCTCCAAACTACAAGAGAGGAGATTCCATCTGAACATGAGGAAGAACTTCCTGACTGTGAGAGCCGTTCAGCAGTGGAACTCTCTGCCCCGGAGTGTGGTGGAGGCTCCTTCTTTGGAGGCTTTGAAACAGAGGGTGGATGGCCATCTGTCAGGGGTGATTTGAATGCCATATTCCTGCTTCTTGGCAGAATGGGGTTGGACTGGATGGCCCAGGAGGTCTCTTCCAACTCTTTGATTCTATGATTCTATGATATTGTATGTTTTTAATAGTATTTTATTATTGTTTTACTTTTTACTTGTTGTGATTGTTGAGGCATCAAATTGTTGCCAATTGTAAATGGCTCCAAGTCAACTCTGGACTGAGAAGGGTGGTATATAAATATGGTAAGTAAATAAACAAATAAATAATGTGCCAAGTTTGGCCTGGATCCATCAGTGTTTGGATTCACAGTGCTCTCTGGATGTAGGTGAACTACAAGAGTTCCTCAAAAGCGCCCCCCGGGGAGGCGCGCCCTAAGCAAAAGCGTAATTGGCGTATCGCTTGAGCCGCCCTTGACTACAACTTCCCAAAATCAAGAATTTCCCCCAAAAACCTCCAGTATGTTTTTTGCTGATCATGGGGGCTCTGTGTGCCAAGTTGGTCCAATTCCATCTTTGGTGGAGTTCACAGTGCTCGTTGATTGCAGGTGAACTATACATCCCAGTACCTACAACTCCAAAATGTCCGGGCCAATTCCCCTTGAAACCCACCAGGATTCAAATTGGGGCACATCAGGTATGCATGCCAAGTTTGGTCCAGATCCATCATTGTTTGGGTCCATAGTGCTCTTTGGATGTAGGTGAACTACAACTCCCAAACTCAAGGTCAATGCCTAGCAAAACCTTTCAGTATTTTCTGTTGGTCATGGGAGCTGTGTGTGCCAAGTGTGATCCAATTCCATCTTTGGTGGGGCTCAGAGTGCTCGTTGATTGCAGATGAACTATAAATCCCAGTACCTACAACTCCAAAATGACCAGGTCAATTCCCCTTGAAACCCACCAGTATTCAAATTGGGGTATATCAGGTATGCATGCCAAGTTTGGTCCAGATCCATCATTGTTTGGGTTCATGGATTATTCAGATTTCAAAGCCTGAATATGGTGTGGCCACAGGATGGATCTACCAGAAAGAAATGAATATTGAAAAAGCTTGAATATTTCCATTTTACAATTGTTATATATCTGTACTTAACAGGGCATTCTTAAAGAAGAGAACCACTTGCACATCAGGACTGTGGCACAGCTGGCTGGGAGTCAGCTGTATTAAGATCACTACTGACCAAAAGGTCATGAGTTCAAAGCCAGCCTGGGTCGGAGTGAGCTTCCGACCAATTTGTGTAGCTTGCTGTCAACCTTTGCAGCCCGAAAGACAGTTGCATCTGTAAAGTAGGAAATTTAGGTACCGCTTGTGGTGAAGTGTGAATTTTAACCTGCAGTTATGTCTAGTTGTAGATAGGGTAAGTATTTAAAGTTGCATAACTGGGGCGATAGTAGCCAGCTCAGTTCACTTTGCGCGAAAAAGGTTGCCATGGAAAAAGGGGCAGAGCCAACTGCCACTTGGTAGGGCAGCCATTTTAAAACAGCCAGTCTGTAGTCTGTGAACTACAGAAATGGCTGGTTCTGTAGAAGTGAGAAACAGGAAGGTAGTCTGTAGTTCAAAAACTACGGGGAAAGGATGATTCTACTGTAGTGATAATCAGGAAAGTTTTGGCTTTTAGCCTAGGTAGTTGACTTATTTATATTAGTAGTTAGTGTATGAGTAGAAAGGGTGAGAGAAACCCAGTGAGAATCTTTATTGCAACAGAAATGTCACAAAGAAAGAATAAGCTTGTATCTGAAGTAATCTATTAAGGAAAGAAACACAGTTTGAAGAAAAGTAACTTTGAAACCTGTTTAGTAGAAGGAAGAGTCCTTTCCAGAGTTGTTTTAAAGAATGTTATAAATCTAACCTCTGAAGATACGTGCCTCTAAGAGTCAAGAAACATTGAAACCATCAAGCTTCAGCTACATTTCAATACACTTGTTACAGTTTCTTATAAAGCCCGGTTTCTGTTATAAATCCTTTCCAAGTTAAGTCACGCTACACCTTGAAGGAAGACCAACGCAATATTACTAGCTATCAATTTAATAAGCCCTTACAAAGTGGTGGTTGTTTACAAAACCATTACAAACTGGTGGCTTCTTCACAAATTGGTGAAATCTTTACAAATTGGTAGAATCTTGGTTACACCGCTTATGCGGGGAAGCAACTTTAACTAATTTACGAGGCCATAAAAATCTCCAGCAAGCATGCAAAGAATGAGGAAGCACTTCAGCAGTGCCACAAATGGTCGGTGAAGGAACAGCTTCCTATAACTGATGGTGGATTCTCCCCAAGCATCTCTAGTATGCCATAGACAAGAATAGGAAAGGGTTATGGGAGAGGCAGTGGGCGGGGGGGGGGGTCATGCAAATTCCACACCAATGGAGAGAGTCAGGAACACTGGGATGTCTGTGGTGGAGGAAACACATACATTCTAGGATGAAATGGTTTGCTGTGTGCCATAGATAAGAATAGGAAAGGGTTATGGGAGAGACAGTGGGCGGGGGTCATGCAAATTCCACGCCAATGGAGAGAGTCAGGAACACTGGGATGTCTGTGGTGGAGGAAACACATACATTCTAGGATGAAATGGTTTGCTGTGTGCCATAGAAAATAATAGGAAAGGGTTATGGGAGAGGCAGTGGGCGGGGGTCATGCAATTTCCTCACCAATGGAGAGAGTCAGGAACACTGGGATGTCTGTGGTGGAGGAAACACATACAATCTAGGATGAAATGGTTTGCTGTGTGCCATAGAAAAGAATAGGAAAGGGTTATGGGAGAGGCAGTGAGCAGGGGTCATGCAAATTCCACACCAATTGAGAGAGTCAGGAACATAAGGCTAGTATTGGATCTAATAGAATATTATGAACAGAATCATCAAAAAGAATTTGCCATACTAGCCTTGGACGCAGAGAAGGCTTTTGATAACCTAAATTGGGATTTCTTTAAGATATTAATACAAGAATTGGACATGGGACATGGGAACACTGGGATGTCTGTGGTGGAGGAAACACATACACACATACATATTTTCATTTTCATTATGTGTCTAGATAGATGGAAAAGGGGAGCGAGCGCGCATTTTCCGTTTCCGACTTCGTTCCAAAGCTCTTCTTATCGACTCTTTGTGGGTCAATTAAAGCTTACGATTAAATCTGCCTTTTTCTTGGCGGATGGGTCTCTGCGCTCAGGAATGTGATTCATTCGTTTTGTAATAATCTTCCCCCTTGAAATCGCTCTTTTTCCTGCGGGAGGAAGTTAAATATAACTCTGCCAGCCGTCGGCGGTTTTGCCGGGCATGTCCGTCCTCCGCCTTCTTGTCACTCACTCCGAAATTGGCCACGATTCCTGCCTTTGATTCAAGCTAAACCGATTAAAAGGTCGCAGCCCTCACGCCAACAGGCGCTTTAAAAGGGTTTATTATAATCTGGATTAGCCTGAACGGAGAATAATTGGCTCCCAAAATGATAAATTAATCTCACGGCCAAAAAATGTGGAGTTGATGGAAGCAAGAGTCACATATTTAGGAAATGATTTATTTTATATGACCTTTCATGTGGACAAAGAGGAAGAAGACGGAAGGAGAAAAAGGAAAAAGAAGGAAGGAGGAGAACAAAGAAGAAGAGCAAGAGAAACTGAAAGAAAGAAGGAGTAGGAGAAAGAGAAGAAGAAGAAGGAAGAAGAGCAAGAGAAAATGAAGAAAAGAAGGAGAAGGAGAAGAGCAAGATAAATGAAGCAAAGAAGAAAGAGGAGGAAATGGAATGAAGGAAGAAGGAAAAGAAATAAAGGCAAAGGAGGAAGAAGAAAGAAAGAAAGAAAGAAAGAGGAAGAGATGGAAGAAAAAGAATGAAGAAGAAAGAAGAGGAAGAGAAGAAGGGGAAGAAGAAAGGAGAAGAATAATAAGAAGGAAGAAGGGCAGGAGAAAATGAAGGAAAGAAGGAGAAAGGAGGAGGAGGAGGAAAAGGAATGAAGAAGGAAAAGGAAAAGAGGAGGAGGAAAAAGAATGAAAGGAAGGAAGAAGAGAAGAAGGAAAAGAAGGAAGGAGGAGAATGAGGAGGAAGAGAAAGAAGAGCAAGAGAAAATGAAGGACAGATGGAGAAGCAGAAGAAGAAGTGTGAAGGGCAAGAGAAAATGAAGGAAAGAAGAAGAAAGGAGGAGGAGGAGGAGGAGGGGAAAGGAATGAAGAGGAAAAAGGAGATGGAGGAGGAAAAAGAAAAAAAGAAAGAGGAAGAGATGGAAGAAAAAGAATAAGAAGAAATAAGAGGAAGAGAATGAGGAAAGGGAATAATGAACAAAGGAAAAGAAAGTGGAAGGAAGAAGAAGAAAGAACAAAAGAAAAAGAATGAAGGAGAAAGAGAAGAAGAAGAAGAAGAAGGAAGAGAAGAAAGAAAAAGAGGAGGAAGAACAGGCAGAAGCAGCCGCAGGAAGAAGAAGAAAGAAGAAGAGCAAGAGAAAATGAAGGAAAGAAGGCAAAAGGAAGAGAAAAAGAAATGAAGGAAGAATGAAGAAGTAAGATGAGGTGGAGGAGGAGGAAGAAAAAGAAAGAAGGAAAAGAAGGAAGGAGAAAGAAGGAAGGAGACAATGAGGAAAAAGAATAAAGGAAAAAAGAAAAAAAGAAGGATGAATAAGAAGGAAGGAGGAAAAGGAAGGAAGAAAGGAAGGAAGGAAGGAGAAAGATGAATGATGACAACGAATGAAGAAAAAGAAGGAAGAAGAAAGGAGGAGGAAGAGAAAAAATGAAGAGATAGAAGACAAAGAATGAAAGAAGGAACAAAGGAGAAGGAAAAAGAAGTGAAAGAAGAGGAGGAGGAGAAATAAGGAGAAAAGAGAAGATGAAAATGGAAGAAAAATAATGAAAGAGAAAGGAAGAGGTGGAAAGGAATGAAGGAAGAAGCATAAGAAAGATGAGGTGGAGGAGGAAGAAGAAAGTAAGAGCGGAAGAAGAGGACGAGGAAAAGGAATGAAGGAAGAAGAATGAGAAAGATGGGGAGGAGGAAGAAGAAAGTAAGAGTGGAAGAGGAAGAGGAAAAGGAATGAAGGAAGATGAGGTGGAGGAGGAAGAAGAAAGTAAGAGCAGAAGAAGAGGAAGAGGAAAACGAATGAAGGAAGAAGAATGAGAAAGATGAGGCAAAGGAGGAAGAAGAAAGTAAGAGTGGAAGAAGAGGAAGAGGAAAAGGAATGAAGGAAGAAGAATAAGAAAGATGAGGTGGAGGAGGAGGAAGAAAGTAAGAGCAGAAGAAGAGGAGGAGGAAAAGGAATGAAGGAAGAAGAATAAGAAAGATGGGGCGGAGGAGGAAGAAAGTAAGAGAGGAAGAAGAGGAGGAAGTAAAGGAATGAAGGAAGAAGAAAAAGAAAGATGAGGCGGAGGCGGAAGATGAAAGAAGCAGAGGAAGAAAATGAGGAAAAATGAAGAACAAAGGAAAAGAAAACGAAGAAGAAAAGATGGAGGAAAAACAATGAAGGAGAAAAAGAAGAAAAAGAAGAAGGAAGAGAAAATGAAAGAAGGAGGAGAAGAAAGATGAAGTGGGGGAGAAAGGAGAAGAAAGAAGAGGAGGAGGAAGGAAAAATGAAGGAAAGAAGAGGAGGAAGAGAATGACTAAGGAGAATTAGGAAGGAGGTGGAAAAAAGGAGAAGAAGGAGGAAGAAAAGGAAGAAAAATGAAGGAAAGAGGAGGAAGAGAATGACAAAGAAGAATTAGGAAGGAGTTGGAAAAAGGAGAAGAAAGAAGAAGAGGAGGAAGAAAAGGAAGAAAAATGAAGGAAAGAAGAGGAGGAAGAGAATGACAAAGAAGAATTAGGAAGGAAGTGGAAAAAGGAGAAGAAAGAAAGCAGAGGAGGAAGAGAGGAATAAAAAGAGTAAAAAAGGGATGATGGTGATGATGATGATAATAATAATAACAATAGTAGTAGTAGTAGAAGAAGAAGAAGAAGAAGAAGAATAGTAGTAGAAATGCTTCTCCTATCATGATTTGCTATAGCAAAGAGCAGGCTGCCTCCTTCCTCAATGGCACATCCCTTGCAGATCTCTAAACATGGCTCTCTTGTCTCTTTCTCTCTTCCAAGCTCAGCATCCCCGCCTCCCGCAGCCATTCCTTCCAGGCCATCCTGCCTTCCTTCTTACCTGATGTACCCGGAGGGAGCTCCATCCCTGGCCCTCCTCCTCCTCCTTCTCCTCTTTCATCCACTGGAGAGCCTGGGCAGACTTTCCCTGGAGAAGGGGATGATGATGATGAAGAAGATGATGATGGAGGCGCCCCTCCCATCCCTGCCTGGGAGTTGCCATGGCAACCCTGCTGCTGGAGGGGCAGGGATGCAGTTGTGCAGAAAGGAAGGAGGAGTGCGGACAGGAAAGGGAGAGGATGCTGGAGGAAAGAAGGGAAGGAAGGGAAGAAAGGGAATCGTAGCATCATAGAGTTGGGAGAGAACGCCAAGGGCCGTCTAGTCCAACTCCTATTCCACCATACAGGAAAAGCACAAAAGGAAAGGAAGGAAAGAAAGAAAGAAGAGGAGAAGGAGGAAGATGGAGGCAGGAAGGAAGAGGAAGAAGGAGGGAAGGAAGGAAAGAAGGAAGAATGAAAGAGAAGGTGGAAGGAAGGAAGGGAGGGAGGGAAGGAGGGAGGGAGGGAGGGAGGAAAAAGGAAGGAAGAGGAGAGGGAGGAAGGAAGACGGAGGCAGAAAAAAAGGAAGAGAAAGATGGAAGAAAGGAAGGAAAGAAGGAAGAATGAAAGGGAAGATGGAAGGAAGGAAGGAAGGAAGGAAGGGTGAAAGGAAGACAAAAAGAAGGTAGGATGAAAGGATGGATGAAAGAAAGGATGAAAGGAAAGAAAGAGAGGGAAGGAAGAGAAGGAAGGAAGAAGAAAGAGGAAGGAAGAAGGAAAGAGGAAGGAAGGATGAAAGGAGGGAAGACAGAAGAATGAAAGGAAGGAGGGAAGGAAAAAGAAGGAAAAAAGGATGGGTGGATGGATGGAAGAAGGAAAGAAGGAAGAAAAACAAGGATGAAAGGAAGAAGGAAGAAAGGAAGGAAAAAGTAGGAAGAATGGAAGAAAGATGGCAGGAAGATGAAAGAAAGGAGGGAAGGAGAAAAAGAAGGAGGGAAAGAAAGAAAAAAGAATGAAGGAAAAAGGAAGAAAGAAAAAGAAGAAAGGAAGGATGAAAGGAAGGAAGAAGGGAAGGGAAAGAAAGGAAAGATGAAAGGAAGCGAGAAAGAAGGTAAGATGAAAGGATGGATGGACAAAAGAAAGATGAAAGGAAAGAACGGTGGAAGAAAAGAAGAAGGGAAAAGGAAAGGAGGAAGGAAGGAAAGAAAGAAGAAAGAAAGGATGAAAGGAAAGGAAGAAAAGAAAAGAAGAAATGAGGAAGGGAAGAAAGGAAGGAAGGAAGAAAGAAAGAAAGGAAGGAAGGAATGAAAGGAAGGAAAGAAGGAAGGAAGAAAACAAAGAAGAAAGGAAAGAAAGAAAAAGAAAGAGAAATGAGGAAGGGGGAAAGGAAGAAAGAGAGGGATGAAAGGAAGGAACAAAGAAAGAAGAAAGGAAAAAAGAAGGAAGGAAAGAAAAAGAAAGAGAAATGAGGGAGGGAAGGAAGACAGAAAGAGAAGGAAGGAAGGAAGGAAGGAAGGAAGGAAGGAAGGAAGGAAGAAGGAAGGAAAAAAAGGAAGGAAAGAAAAAAGAGAAATGAGGGAGGGAGGAAAGGAAGAAAGAAAGAGAAGGATGAAAGGAAGGAGAAAAGAAAGAAGGAAGGAAAGAAAAAGAAAGAGAAAAGAGGGAGGGGGAAAGGAAGATAGCGAGGGATAAAAGGAAGGATAAAAGAAGGAAGGAAGAAAACAAAGAAGGAAGGAAGGAAAAAAGAAAGAGAAACGAGGGAGGGAAGGAGGGAAGAAAGAGAAGGATGGATGGATGGATGGATGGAAGGAAGGAAGGAAGGAAGGAAGGAAGGAAGGAAGGAAGGAAGGAGGAAAGCAAGCAAGGAAGGAAACGCAAGCGCCTCTTTACCGCTTTTTGGAAACTGCACGCATCTTTCCGGATTTCCTTCCTTCTGCAAGAAGCATGTTATCGAGCGACGGAGGGATTGAATTAAGCCTGGATTTGGGGTTGCAAAGGAGCACCCCTTTGCTCCCATATTGGAATATACGGTGGCCCAATGGGTAGGAAGCAATTTGTGATGGAGATTGTAGTTTCCAAGGGTCTCGTAGGTGTGAAATGGGGATGATATTGCATCGATGGCCAAAGGAAGGAACCAACATCACCTTCTCATCTTCCGTTTATTAGAAATCTTAGATGGCAAATATATACATAACAGTGATGATAATGCAAGCGCGGGCCAACTTGGGCCCTCCAGGTGTTTTGGACTACAACTCCCACAATTCCTAACAGCCTACCGGCTGTTAGGAATTGTGGGAGTTGTAGTCCAAAACACCTGGAGGGCCCAAGTTGGCCCGTGCTTAAATGGGTGGCGGTCCGGTGTATTTCAGCATAAGGTGGAACGACTTTGCAAAGCTGTTCTCTTGCAGACAGGTGGTTTTGGAGAAAGGGAACGAAAAAGGGCCGGCGAAGAAGAAGAGAAGCAACACGAACGACAAGAAGAAGAACAACAACAACAACATCTTTGCTTTGTTCCAAACAGGAATGGTTTTTGGAGACTGGACGATGGAGAAGTCCACACAAGGACCTGGGTTGTACCTGGAACGAGAGCGTAGAAACAAATGAAAAATAGACCTTGGCATTTGGGAGTTGTAGTTGCTGGGATTTATAGTTCGCCTACAATCAAAGAGCGTTCTGAACCCCACCAACGATGGAATTGAACCAAACTTGGCACACAGAACTCCAATGACGAACGGAAAATACTAGAAGGGTTTGGTGGGCATTGACCTTGAGTTTGGGAGTTGTAGTTCAGCTACATCCAGAGAGCACTGTGGACTCAAACAAGGATGGATCTGGACCAAACTTGGCACAAATACTAAATATGTCCAAATGTGAACACCAGTGGAGTTTGGGGGAAATAGACCTTGACATTTGGGAGTTGTAGTTGCTGGGATTTATAGTTCACCTACAATCAAAGAGCATTCTGAGCTCCACCAATGATGAAATTGAACCGAACTTGGCACACAGAACTCCAATGACTA
Organism: Anolis sagrei; assembly: GCF_037176765.1. NCBI lineage: Eukaryota > Metazoa > Chordata > Lepidosauria > Squamata > Anolidae > Anolis > Anolis sagrei. The sequence goes on along the minus strand of NC_090035.1, from coordinate 77,952,840 downwards.
ACAGAAAATACTAGAAGGGTTTAGTGGGCATTGATCTTGAGTTTAGGAGTTGTAGTTCACCTACATCCAGAGAGTACTGTGGACTCGAACAATGATGGATCTGAACCAAACTTGGCACAAATACTCAATATGTCCAAATGTGAACACTGGTGGAGTTTGGGGGGAAATGATTTTGTCATTTGGGAGTTGTAGTTGTTGGGATTTGTAGTTCACCTACAATCAAAGAGCATTTTGAACTCCACCAGCAATAGTATTGGGCCAAACTTCCCACACAATGGCAAGGAAAAACTACGAAAACTACATGACAAATTCGAATTCGGTTCTTCATAAATCAGAAATGACTTGAAAGCACCGAACAAGAATTGCTGCGAGTCAGAACATGGTAATAATGGGCTTTTTTCGGAGGACTAAAACTCCCCGAACCTTCTAAACTTGTTATAAAGAGAATGCAAGCGGCACAAATACATTAACAGCTCTGACAAGATGCAATAAAAGGCAATTTAGCCGGTTTATTTTTAGCCTGGTCTCTTTTGTATATCTATCCATTCATTCTCAATCCCTTTCTTAAATCTCGGATTTCTTGAAAATCCATCAGAAAATTAGCATTTAATCCCAGTGTAGCATTGCATTTTCCCTCTGGGATGAGTCATATTCAGTACAGATGGAGAAGTTGCCTCGCATGTTGCCTTGGCCAGCAAAAGGTGCATCTACACTATAGAATTAATCCACATTACTACCACTTGAACTTCTATGGCTCAGCGCGGTGGGATTCTGCACTCTTTGGCAGAGGTAGGTCAAGACCTTGCAAAACTGCAACTCCCAGGATTCTGTAGCATGAATGTGGAGCCAAACTGCATTAATTCTATAGTGCAGATGCACCCATAATCCTTGCAAAACTAGAACTCCCAGGATTCTGTAGCATTAAAGTGATGTCAATGATGCATTCACAGACCTTGCAAAACCACAAGTCCCAGGATCCCACAGCATTAAAGTGGTGCCAACGATGCATCCACAAGCCTTGCAAAACTATAATTCCAAGGATTCCATAGCATTTTAATGGTACCAACGATGCTGCCACAGACCTTACAAAACTACAACTCCCAGGATTCTATAGCATTAAAGGGGTGTCAATGATGCATTCACAGATCTTGTAAAACTACAACTCCTAGGATTCCATAGCAATAAAGTGATGCCAAAGATGTAGCCACAGACCTTGCAAAACTACAACTCCCAGGATTCCATAGCATTAAAGTGGCACCAACGATGCATTCACAGATCTTGCAAAACCGCAACTCCTGGGATTCCATAGCATTTCAGTGGTACCAATGATGCAGCTACAGACCTTGCAAAACTACAACTCCCAGGATTCCATAGCATTAAAGGGGTGCCAACGAGGCATTCACAGGTCTTGAAAAACTACAGTTCCCAGGATTCCATAGCATTAAAGTGATGCCAACAATGCAGCCACAGACCTTACAAAACTGCAACTCCCAGGATTCAATAGTATTAAAGTGGTACCAACGATGCAGCCACAGACCTTGCAAAACTACAACTCCCAGGATTCCTAGTATTAAAGTGGTGCCAACGATGCATTCACAGGTCTTGCAAAACTACAACTCCCAGGATTCCATAGTATTAAAGTGGTGCCAACGATGCACAGACCTTGCAATACTACAACTCCTGTGATTCCATAACATTAAAGTGGTGCCAACAATGCATTCACAGGCCTTGCAAAACTACAATTCCCAGGATCCCATAGCGCTAAAGTAGTGCCAATGCTGCATTCCCAGATCTTGCAAAGTTACTAATTCCAGGATTCCATAGCATTAAAGTGGTGCCTACGATGCATCCACAGACCTTGCAAAACTACAACTCCTGGGATTCCATAGCATTTCAGTGGTACCAACGATGCATCCACAGACCTTACAAAACTACAATTCCCAGGATTCCATAGCATTTTAGTGGAACCAATGATGCAGCCGCAGACCTTGCAAAACTACAACTCCTGGGATTCCATAGCATTAAAGCGGTGCCAACGATGCATTCACAGACCTTGCAAAACTACTACTCCCAGGATTCCATAGCATTAAAGTGATGCCAAACTGCATTAAATGTACAGTGTGCAAACTTGGGCCCTCCAGGTGTTTTGGACTACAACTCCCACAATTCCTAACAGCCTGCCGGCTGTTAGGAATTGTGGGAGTTGTAGTCCAAAACACCTGGAGGGCCAAAGTGGTCTAGAAGCACCTGGAAATATCAGCGTTTTTGCAACACAAAGGATATGGATCAGAGGCCTGTGTTTGCACCAAACGTCTGAACCGATTGTAGTTCTCTTCCTTCCTTCCTTCCTTCCTGCCCGCTCTGGGCATCTCCTGACCCTCGTCCGCCCTCTCCTTCTGTCTCCTCCATCATCTTCTGGCCTTTTACGCTTCGCCGGTTTGCTGAGCAGGAGATGCCGCCCTGGAAACAAAAGCCCTTCCTCCAAACAAACAACCCGATCTGTCAAGGCAAACCTTGCATTTGCATCCTTTCCCATGTTCGTGCCTTTCGACCAGTCTAGCATTGCAAAAGACCGAAGAGGAAAATGATCTAGAGTCAGCTTTCTGAAGGTTTTGGTGCACAATTTTGGATGGCTATCTGCCGGGAACGTTTTTATGGTGTCTCGCATGGCGGAAAAGGGTTGGACTCCCCTTTATGAAGATTTTGGGGCACAATTTTGGATGGCCATCTATCAGGAAGAGTTTTGTGGTGTCTCACGTGGTGGAAAAGAGTTGGACTTCCCTTTATGAAGGTTTTGATGCAGAGCCATGGATGGCCATCTGCCAGGAAGGGTTTGGCGGTGTCTCGCATGGCGGAAAAGGGTTGGACCCCCTTTATGAAGGTTTTGATGCACAATTTTGGATGGCCATCTGTCAGGAAGGGTTTGGTGGTGTCTCACATGGCGGAAAAGGGTTGGACTCCCCTTTATGAAGGTTTTGGTGCATAATTTTGGATGGCCATCTGCTGGGAAGGGTTTGGTGGTGTCTCGAATGACGGAAAAGGGTTGGACTCCCCTTTATGAAGGTTTTGATGCATAATTTTGGATGGCCATCTGCCGGGAAGGGTTTGGTGGTGTCTCGAATGACGGAAAAGGGTTGGACTCCCCTTTATGAAGGTTTTGATGCATAATTTTGGATGGCCATCTGTCGGGAAGGGTTTGGTGGTGTCTCGCATGGCGAAAAAGGGTTGGACTCCCCTTTATGAAGGTTTTGGGGCACAATTTTGGATGGCCATCTGTCAGGAAGGGTTTGGTGCTGTCTCGAATGGTGGAAAAGGGTTGGACTCCCCTTTAACCCTGCCGGGAAGGGTTTGGTGGTGTCTCGCATGGAGGAAAAGAGTTGGACTCCCCTTTATGAATGTTTTGATGCAGAGGTTTGGATGGCCATCTGTCAGGAAGGGTTTGATGGTGTCTCGCATGACAGAAAAGGGTTGGACTCCCATTTATGAAGGTTTTGATGCAGAGGTTTGGATGGCCATCTGCCGGGAAGGGTTTGATGGTGTCTCGCACAGCAGGATAGAGTTGGACTGGATAGCCTTTGGGGGGTCCCTTCCATCTGAGGATGTGTTTTCTTCCCCAGGGGCTTTTAAGCAGAGACTGGATGGCCATCTGTTGGGAAGGCTTGGATTGTATCTTCCTACATGAAAGAAGGCTGGATTGGATAGCCTTTGGGGGTCCCTTCCAACTCTAGTGAAATATAGACTAGCTGGGAATATGGTTGAGTCTTTTTCTCAGGAGGCTTTTAAGCAGAGGTTGAGTGGCCATCTGTCAGGAGGGCTTTGATTGTGGCTTTCTGCATGACAGAAATGGGTCAGACCGGGTATCCTTTGGAAATCCTTTTCCAGTCTTGTGAAATATATATAAATACCCGGGAATGTGGAGTCTCTTTCTCAGGAGGTTTTTAAGCAGAGCCTGGATGGCCATCTGTTAGGTGAGCTTGTATTGTATCTTCCTACACAGAAAGAAAGGGGTTGGACTAGATAGCCTTTGGGGATCCCTTCCAATCTTAGTGAAATATAGATTTCCTGAAATAATAATAATTATTATTATTATTATTATTATTAATATTAATATTAATATTAATTTGAATTTTATTTTTTGTTTTATTATTTATTTTATTATTTTTATTATTATTTTATTATTTTATTTTATTTTATTATTTTATTATTATTATTATTATTATTATTACCTCACTTTATCTCTCCCGAAGGAGATTCAAATAGAGTCAAGTCTCTATTTGAAAGGTTGTTAAGCAGAGGCTGGATGGTCATCTGTCAGGAAGGGTTTGATGGTGTTTGGCATGGCAGAATACAGTTAGACTAGATATCCTTTGGGGATCCCTACCAATCTTAGTGAAATATAGATTTCCTGAAATAATAATAATAACAATTTATTATTTTATTTTTATTATTTTATTATTTTATTATTTTTTATTATTTTTTATTTATTTTATTATTATTATTACTTTATTTTATTATTATTTATTTTATTATTTTACTATTATTTATTATTATTATTATTATTATTATTATTATTATTAATTACCTCACTTTATCTCTCCTAAAGGAGATTCAAATAGGCTCAAGTCTCTATTTGAGAGGTTTTTAAGCAGAGGCTGGATGGTCATCTGTCAAGAAGGGTTTGATGACGTGTTACATGGCAGAATAGAGTTAGGCTAGATAACCTTTAGAGATCCCTTCCAATTCTAGTGAAATATAGACAACTTGGAGGTGTGTTTCCTTCTCCAGAGGTTTTTAAGCAGAGGCTGGATGGCCATCTGTCGGGAGGGCTTTGATTGTGCCTTCCTGCATAGAATAATGGGGTTGGACTAGATGACCTTTGCTGAAAAAAGGGCACCTTACTGGGATCTGTACGCATTATTCGCCGACACATCACACAGCCCTAGACACTTGGGAAGGGTCCGACGTGTGATCCAATACAACAGCCAGCAGAGTCTCACTTCCACATTGTTGGATCATCAAGTGTCTAGACGTCATCGGGGTTTGTGAAAATATTAGAACAAGCCAGCAGAGTGACCTTGTTTGTTGTCTACTCATCTTGTTGTGTACCAATGGTGTCTTATCCATTTCATGGGCGAAATATTGAAGGCAAAGGCTCTTACCCCTTTCCTACGGCGATGGCGATTTCCGCAGGCCGGGCGCCGGGCGATTTCTCCCTGGAGATCTGGGAACAGATGCACAAAAGGAGCGGAAATTAGACATTAGTCTCTTCCCATCTCCATCTGAAATGCTGCTTCACGGCACCGCGAGGGAGACAGCCAGGCACTGAGGACACCATGGCCTGAGTCTCCGCTTTGCATGTGGTGAAATGGATGGGTGGGGAAAAATAGGATCCAAATCATCATCATCATCATCATCATCATCATCATCATCATCCCCTCCACAAATGCTGACATCAAAAGCATTTCAATCCACTTTAAAATCTGGAACGATGCAAACATTAAAACGATGCAAACAGAATTGAATATCAATTATATATTTTAAAATCCCAGTTAAAATCCATAAAATTATTATTATTATTATTATTATTACATATTATTATTATTATTATAGATATACATTATTATTATTATTACAAATACAAGCTTTTATTGATACATATTATTATTATTATTATTGATTATTATTACTATTATTATTGATACAAATAACTACTACTAATGGATACATATTATTAATATTATGGATACATATTATCATTACTACTACTACTATGCATACACATTATTATTATTATTATTATTATTATTGATATAAATTACTACTACTAATGGATACATATTATTATTATTATGGATACATATTATCATTACTACTACTACTAATGATATATATTGTTATTATTATTATTATGGATACATATTATTATTATTATTATGGATACATATTATCATTACTACTATTACTATGGATACACATTATTATTATTATTGATACAAATAACTACTACTATTAATGGATACATATTATTATTATGGATACATATTATTGTTGTTGTTGTTACAGATACGAATTATTATTATTATTACTATTACTACTATGGATACACGTTATTGTTATTATTATTGAAACAAATTACTACCACTACTAATGGATATATTATTATTATTATTATTATTATTATGGATACATATTATCATTACTACTATTACTACTATGGATATACATTATTATTATTATTATTGTTACAGATACAAATTATTACTACTACTACTACTATGGATACACATTATTATTATTATTACTATTGATACAAATTATTATTATTACTACTACTAGTATGGATACACATTATTATTATTATTGATACAAATTACTACTACTACTATGGATACATATTATTATTATTATTATTATTGATATATATTATTACTACTAGTAGTATAGATACACATTATTACGTTGTTGTTGTTGTTACAGAAACAAATAATTATTATTACTACTACTACTATGAATAAACATTATTATTATTATTATTATTATTATTATTGATACAAATTACTACTACTACTAATGGATACATATTATTATTATTATTATTATTATTATGGATACATATTATCATTACTACTAGTAGTATGGATACACATTATTACTGTTGTTGTTACAGAAACAAATTAGTATTATTACTACTACTACTATGGATACACATTATTATTATTATTATTATTATTATTACTGATACAAATTACTACTACTGCTAATGGATACATATTATTATTATTATTAATGCATATTATCATTACTACTACTATGGATACACATTATTATTATTATTATTGTTAACGATACAAATTATTATTATTATTTCTACTATTATGGATACACATTATTATTATTATTATTATTATTATTATTGATACAAATTACTACTACTACTACTACTATGGATACATATTATTATGTATGACAACGAGATCCAACAGCTAATTAACAAGAAAAGGAAAGCCTTCCAAACATGGCAGAGAGACATCAACTGTGCTGTTAAGAAAAAGATCTACGCCAGCACAAAAGTTGAGATCCAAAGAAGAACAAGAGAACTCAAGAACATCTGGTGGACAAAGAAGGCTGAAGAAATCCAACACCTGGCAGATACCCATGATGCTCAGGGATTTTTCAAAGCCACAACGGTCATCTATGAACCAAGAAAGCATGGCATACAGCCTCTCCGCTCATCGGATGTAACCAAACTTCTGAAGGACAAAAAATCAATTGCACTACGTTGGAAAGAACACTACCAAAGCCTCCTGAGTTGCAGCTCCAATGTGGCCGAAGAGGTCCTCTCACAAATCCCGCAACAACAAACCAGGGATGAGCTTGCAGCACTGCCTAGTTTGGAAAAAGTCAGCAATGCCATCAGCCAACAAAAAAATAACAAAGCCAGCGGACCTGATGGGATCCCTGCTGAAATCTTTAAAGAGGGAGGACCTGAGCTGACACACCAACTCCACCAGCTCATAGAAAAAGTGTGGGTGACCGAGAAAATCCCAGCAGACTTCAAGGATGCCACCATCATCACCCTCTCCAAAAAGGGGGAAAGAACAGACTGCGGAAACTATCGAGGTATCTCCCTTCTAACCTCCGCTGGGAAAATCCTCGCAAGAATCCTTGCAAACTACCCAGAGGCGGCCCTAGGTAATTTTCAACTGTAAGCAAACAGTATTTTGGCGCCCCCTCCCCCCAATATATATATATCAACCAATATATATCAACCAATCATTGATATATATTTTCTGTTCGTCGTGGGAGTTCTGTGTGCCATGTTTGGTTCAATTCCATCATTGGTGGAGTTCAGAATGCTCTTTGATTGTAGGTGAACTATACATATCTGTCAAGGCAAACCTTGCATTTGCATCCTTTTCCATGTTCGTGACTTTTGACCAGTCTAGCCTTGCAAAAGACCGAAGAGGAAAACGATTTAGAGTCAGCTTTCTGATGGTTTTGGTGCACAATTTTGGATGGCCATCTGTCAGGAAGAGTTTTGTGGTGTCTCATGTGGCGGAAAAGGGTTGGACTCCCCTTTATGAAGGTTTTGATGCACAATTTTGGATGGCCATCTGTCAGGAAGGGTTTGGTGGTGTCTCGAATGGCGGAAAAGGGTTGGACTCCCATTTATGAAGGTTTTGGGGAACAATTTTGGATGGTCATCTGTCGGGAAGGGTTTGGTGGTGTCTCGAATGGCGGAAAAGGGTTGGACTCCCCTTTATGAAAGTTTTGGTGCACAATTTTGGATGGCCATCTGCCAGGAAGGTTTTTATGGTGTCTCGCATGGCGGAAAAGGGTTCGACTCCCATTTATGAAGGCTTTGGGGCACAATTTTGGATGGCCACCTGTCGGGAAGGGTTTGGTGGTGTCTCGCATGGCGGAAAAGGGTTGGACTCCCATTTATGAAGGTTTTTATACATCCCAGTAACTACACTTGCCGCACTTGCTCCCTTGCCTGGCCCGCTTTGGGTCCGGAGGTGTGCCTGAAGACCCCGGCGTGTGCACCAAAAGTCACCTCTTCTCCTGACTTTCTCCTCAGCCATTGGGACCAAAAGAGAGAGAGAGAGAGGTGGACATGCCCACCTTTCCTGAAGGTAGGCACAAAAACAAAGGAGGGAGCGGAGGTGGGAGATACCTCCAGCCGGAGGGGCTCTCTCTCTCTCTCTCTTTCTCTCTCTCTCTTGGTACCGATGGCTGAAGAGAAGGTCAGGTTAAGAGGCGACTTTTGGTGCGCACACTGGGGTCTTCAGACACGCCTCTGGACCTGAAGCGGACCAGGTGCAGCGGCTCCGCCACTTGGCCCACCCGTGGATTGGGGAGAGGAGAGGAGGCGGGGGGAGCGCTGGTGGATCGGGAAAGGGAGCCAGTCATGAGGAAGGGATTGAACGTGGAGAACGATTGAGCGCCGGCTCTGCTCGCGCACCCGGTGGCCGGGTGGAGCAGGAACGAGAGGGGCTCAAGGGCCCGGCCCTTTGGGAAGAGGATCGCCCGGCAGCGAGGCAAGAAAGCCGAGGCTCCCCCCGGACTGCTAGGGCTGTTGTGAGCTGAGGGGGCGCTCCTCAAGTGGCGGTCGAGGGGCATTTACAGAGGCACCTCTGCACCCCTGGCAAAAAAAGTGTTCTGCGACCGCTTACTTCGCGTAATGGACGAGCCGTCCCTGGGCGCTCCTCAAGGGGTGGTCGAGGGGCATTTACAGAGGCGCCTCTGCGCCCCTGGCAAAAAAAGTGTTCTGCGACTGCTTACTTCGCGCAATGGACGAGCCGTCCCTGGGCGCTCCTCAAGGGGTGGTCGAGGGGCATTTACAGAGGCGCCTCTGCGCCCCTGGCAAAAAAAGTGTTCTGCGACTGCTTACTTCGCGCAATGGACGAGCCGTCCCTGGGCGCTCCTCTAGGGGTGGTCGAGGGGCATTTACAGAGGCGCCTCTGCGCCCCTGGCAAAAAAAGTGTTCTGCGACTGCTTACTTCGCGTAATGGACGAGCCGTCCCTGGGCGCTCCTCAAGGGGTGGTCGAGGGGCATTTACAGAGGCGCCTCTGCGCCCCTGGCAAAAAAAGTGTTCTGCGACTGCTTACTTCGCGTAATGGACGAGCCGTCCCTGGGCGCTCCTCAAGGGGTGGTCGAGGGGCATTTACAGAGGCGCCTCTGCGCCCCTGGCAAAAAAAGTGTTCTGCGACTGCTTACTTCGCGCAATGGACGAGCCGTCCCTGGGCGCTCCTCTAGGGGTGGTCGAGGGGCATTTACAGAGGCGCCTCTGCGCCCCTGGCAAAAAAAGTGTTCTGCGACTGCTTACTTCGCGTAATGGACGAGCCGTCCCTGGGCGCTCCTCAAGGGGTGGTCGAGGGGCATTTACAGAGGCGCCTCTGCGCCCCTGGCAAAAAAAGTGTTCTGCGACTGCTTACTTCGCGTAATGGACGAGCCGTCCCTGGGCGCTCCTCAAGGGGTGGTCGAGGGGCATTTACAGAGGCGCCTCTGCGCCCCTGGCAAAAAAAGTGTTCTGCGACTGCTTACTTCGCGCAATGGACGAGCCGTCCCTGGGCGCTCCTCTAGGGGTGGTCGAGGGGCATTTACAGAGGCACCTCTGCACCCCTGGCAAAAAAAAGTGTTCTGCGACTTCTTACTTCGCGTAATAGACGAGCCGCCCCTGCTTCTGCCCCTCTCAGAAGACACCCTCCCAAAATCCCAGAACGGCTTCCACCCCTCCAGAGGAACCGTGGACATGATCTTCACTGCACGACAGCTCCAAGAAAAAGGCAGGGAACCAAATCAACCTCTGTACATAGCATTCATTGACCTTGCAAAGGCATTCGACACAGTGAATCGCAGCGCTCTCTGGACCATCCTCCAAAAACTGGACACAGGATTATTATTCCAGGTGAGGTTTGGCCAAAAGAGAAGCGAGCGGGACTATGACTTCCCTCAATCCAGACACTATACTCTTACTGATGCAGTCTAGAATCACATTGGCCTTTTTAGTTGCTGCATCACACTCTTAACTCACGTTCATCTTGGGCTCTACTAAAACCCTTGGGTCCCTTTCATGTGTGCTGCTTTCAAGCCAGGTGTCAGCCATCCTATAGTCAGGTTGCATCCTGGGGTCTTACCTGGCCGTTGCTCGCCAAACCAGGTGAGGAGGTGACGATGGATTTGGCTTTCTTTTTTGCCTGCTGTTGCTTTTCTTGGTGCTCAGTTGCTGAGGACTGCATTGGAAGATTCCCTTTGGCAGATGGAGGAGCGGACGGGCACGTTGCAGCATCCTACAGAAGGAGCAAAAAGGTTATTACTGCAAAGGTGAGGCTACTATAATTATACGTTTTTATACTTCTAGTAGCCCTTCTGGAGTGGATCTGCACCAACAGTCTTAGGCAGAGCTTGCAAAACTACAACTCCCAGGGCTCCATAGCATTGAGCCGTGGTAGTTCAAGTAGTGTCAAACTGCATTAAGTCTATTAAGTCTGTGTAGATGCATCCAAAGTCTATGGAAACATACTCATTACTTTCTCTAAGGTGCAACAAGATCCCTTTGCATACTTGGTCTATTCATTTGTATTATCCCAGAACTAGTTAAGATAGCAATATAATATTCATATGATGATGATGATGATTATTATTATTATTGGTATTGGTATTGTTCTTCTTATTCCTATCATTGTTATGTTAGCGTTAGCAGGTTTAAGTCTCATTTGGCAGAGAAAAGTAGGGTATACATACAAATAATAATAATATTAGTGATAATATAACAATATAATAACAATATATTGTGTTAATCTATTATAATAATCCAGTATAATAATAGTCATATAACAATATAGTAATAATATATTATTTTAATCTATTATAATAATCTAATATAACAATCTATATTAATAGTCATGTAACAATATTATAATAATATATTATGTTAATCTATTATAATAATCTAATAAAATAATCTATAATAATAGTCATATAACAATATAGTAATAATATATGATGGCAGTCTATTATAATAATCTAATCTAATAATCTATAATAATAATAATAACAGTAATATAATAATATAGTAATAATATATTATGGCAATCTATTATAATAATCTAATCTAATAATCTATAATAATAATAACAGTAATATAATAATATAGTGATAATATAGTATGGTAATATAGATCTATTATAATAATCTAATATAACAATCTATATTAATAGTCATAACAATATAGTAATAATATATGATAGTAATCTAATCTAATAAGATGCAATAGTCATATAACAATATAATAAGGATATATGATAGTAATCTATTATAATAATCTAATACAATAATCTATAATAATAGTCACATAACGATATAATAAGAATATATGATGGTAGTCTATTATAATAATCTAATATAACAAACTATATTAATAGTCATGTAACAATATTATAATAATATATTATGTTAATCTATTATAATAATCTATAATAATAGTAATATAACAATATAGTAATAATATATGATGGCAGTCTATTATAATAATCTAATCTAATAATCTATAATAATAATAACAGTAATATAATAATATAGTAATAATATATTATGGTAATCTATTATAATAATCTAATAATCTCTAATAATAGTAATATAACAATATAGTAATAATATATTGTGATAATATATTCTAATAATCTAATCTAATGATCAATAATAATAATAATAGTAATGTAATAATATAATAATAATATATTATGGTAATCTATTATAATAATCCAATATAATAATCTATAATAATAGTAATATAACAATATAGCAATAATATATTGTGATAATCTAATATAATAATCTGATATACTAATCTATAATAATAGCAATATAGCAATATAATAATAATATATGATGGTAGTCTATTATAATAATCTAATATAACAATCTATATTAATAGTCATATAACAATATAATAATAATATATTATGTTAATCTAATAATCTAATCTAATAAATAATAATAATTGTAATATAATAATATAGTAATAATATATTATGGTAATCCATTATAATAATCTAATCTAATAATCTCTACAATAATAGTAATATAACAATATAGTAATAATATATTGTGATAATCTAATATAATAATCTGATATACTAATCTATAATAATAGCAATATAGCAATATAATAATATGATGGTAGTCTATTATAATAATCTAATATAACAATCTATATTAATAGTCATGTAACAATATATTAATAATATATTACGTTAATCTATTATAATAATCTAATAAAATAATCTATAATAGTAGTTATATAACAATATAGTAATAATATATGATGGCAGTCTATTATAATAATCTAATCTAATAATCTATAATAATAGTAATATAACAATATAATAATATATTGTGATAATATATTCTAATAATCTAATCTAATAATCAATAATCAATAATAATAGTAATATAATAATATAATAATAATATATTATGGTAATCTATAATAATAATAATAACAACAACAACGAAATCCAGCATATAGATCTCGTTTGCTGTGACATACTGTGCTTTTGTATCAATTATTATTATTATTATTATTATTATTATTATTATTATTATTTCCCGCATGGACACTGATTCAACTGAGAGCAATTGAAGGAAAGGGAAATGTTTGCACCAAAAACAAAACAGACTTAATCATTAACTAGTGTGATACTGCTAAAGCACGTCAACATTACTCTTGAATAATAATAAAAATAATGGAAGCTCAGTCGAAACTCCTGAAATATCAATTTCTGAAACCTTGGAAGGAGGGAACAAAATCCAAGATAGTGCAGAAAGAATTTGCATGCAAACCCATGAATATGCAGATAAAATAGGAAACGGTAGGGACTTCTTCCCTTTCGGGAGAATCCCTAAAATGCTCACTTGTTGCTGCATCTCCGCCTCCAATTCTTGGCAATTCTGTCCCAGCCAAGACTTGATCCGTTCGGGGTCAAATCCAACCGGTTCAATGAGATGGAAGCCTTTTTCTTTCTCCAATGTCCATTTTGGGGGTTGCTGGCACCCCTCAAATGCTTCCCAAGAAAGCGACTTCCCTACCAAAGGAAAATAAAAGTTAAATTCCACATTAAACTACTACTTGAATCTCCAGGATAGTCAGTCTTAGGTGCATCTACACTGTGGAATTAATGCACTTATGGCAGTTACGGACTTACCTAAGTGGCAGGTTTTTGGTCTCTGTTTTGCAATAGGACAATCCAACTTTTCCCACTCTTCTCCAAATACGTTTTGTTCCTGCGAAGTCGCCGCGTTAATTTAAAAAAGGAATAAATAAACAAGAGAGAAATTGAAATGTGAATGGGATAGGGCAATAATTACGAAACTAAAGAAATCAAAGTTAAAAATGTACCCCCTCTGCATTTAGATATGAGCTTACACTAAGGGTCCATCTTGTCAAGTTAAACATGAGCCAACAATGTGATGTGGCGGCAAAAAAAGCCAATGGGATTTTGGCATGCATCAATAGGAGCATAGTGTCTAGATCTAAGGAAGTAATGCTACCCCTCTATTCTGTTTTGGTTAGACCACATCTGGAATATTGTGTCCAATTCTGGGCACCACAATTCAAGAGAGATATTGACAAGCTGGAATGTGTCCAGAGGAAAGCGACTAAAATGATCAAGGGTCTGGAGAACAAGCCCTATGAGGAGCGGCTTAGGGAACTGGGCATGTTTAGCCTGAAGAAGAGAAGACTGAGAGGAGATATGATAGCCATGTATAAATATGTGAGAGGAAGCCACAGGGAGGAGGAAGCAAGCTTGTTTTCTGCTTCCTTGGAGACTAGGACGCGGAACAATGGCTTCAAACTACAAGAGAGGAGATTCCATCTGAACATTAGGAAGAACTTCCTGACTGTGAGAGCTGTTCAGCAGTGGCACTCTCTGCCCCAGAGTGTGGTGGAGGCTCCTTCTTTGGAAGCTTTTAAGCAGAGGCTGGATGGCCATCTGTCAGGGGTGATTTGAATGCAATATTCCTGCTTCTTGGCAGGGGGTTGGACTGGATGGCCCATGAGGTCTCTTCCAACTCTTTGATTCTATGATTCTATGATTTGTGGTTAGCACCTTAAAAACATGTGAAATAAACAACTTTCACAAGACAGTTCAGGCAGAAGGCTAAAAAGCTGACAAAGTGTCTATTGCCATATATGGGGGAAAGCAATATTTGGGTCTTGTACTTTCCATTGTCAAGAAGTCAGTTGGTCAATGTGCTAAATAAGGAATTAAAGAAGTTAGTTAGTCAATGTGATGAAAAAAAGAGAATTAAGCCTAGGTGGTAGTTTGTAATTGGATAACTTTTGCTGCAGTGCCAAAGAGTCTTGTCTATATAATGTGAGTCTGAGAGACACTGGGCGCGGCAGCCTCTTGAAAGTACCAAGACCTGCATGTTTGGTATGGCTGGCCCGTCTCATCGTGATCATGACGAAATAAACCTTGCTTTTGTACTTCTCCTGAGACTGGGTGTTTGTTTTTCTGCCTCCTGCGACTGGACCCAATGCAGGGACCCTGAATTTGGGGGTTCCTAACAAAAGAGGGTTTTAATCTTGCTAAAACAACAACAACAACTTAGAAAACTGGACATTTTGAAACTCAACATTTGAAGGCTGCCACAGACAGACAGATAGATTGGGATAAATAGAGGTAGATACATACATACGTACACACATATGTACATAGGGATGGCTAGATAGAGAGAGAGAGATAGAGGGAGGAGAGATAGGGAGAGAATGGAGAATAGATAGATAGATAGATAGGGATGGATAGAAAGAGAGATAAGGATAGATAAATAGGTAGAGGGGGGAGAGAGAAGGATAGACGGATGGACAGAGAGAAAGAGATAAGGATAGATAGACTGATAGATAGAGAGAGGGGGGATAGATTGATAGAGTGTGTAAATAGATAGAAAGATACAGATAGAGAGAGGGAGAGATAGATGGATAGACAGATAGATTGGGATAAATAGAGGTAGATACATACATACGTACACCAATATGTACATAGGGATGGCTAGAGAGAGGGAGAGAGAGGGGGTGATAGATAGGGATAGATAGGGAGAGGGGAGAATAGATAG
Source organism: Anolis sagrei (assembly GCF_037176765.1). NCBI lineage: Eukaryota > Metazoa > Chordata > Lepidosauria > Squamata > Anolidae > Anolis > Anolis sagrei. The sequence goes on along the minus strand of NC_090035.1, from coordinate 77,937,218 downwards.
ATAGATAGATAGATAGATAGATAGATAGATAGATAGATAGATAAATATGGCTAGACAGAGAGATAAGGATAGATAAATAGGTAGAGAGGGGGGGGGCAGAGAAGAATAGATAGATGGATAGAGAGAAAGAGATAAGGATAGATAGACTGATAGATAGTGAGAGGGGGGATAGATAGATTGATAGAGAGAGAGTAGGTAGATAGATAGATAGATAGATAGATAGATAGATAGATAGATAGAATAGCTGATATAGAGAGAGGGAGAGATGGATGGATAGACAGATAGATTGGGATAAATAGATGAAATTGCACTGATTCGGTCGGGATTCGACGCCACTTTAAATGCAGTCTCTGAGGATGTAACGAGAGCATCTGCTTGTCTGGTTTTATTGGATTCATTTCAATTGGTTCAGCTTGAGGATGTGGACAGGATCCTTGGAGAGGTGCGACCCACCACATGCATCCTAGACCCCTGTCCATCCTGGCTGATAAAAGAAGCCAGAGGGGGTTTGGCAGAGTGGGTGAAGGTGGTGGTTAATGCCTCCCTTCGGGAGGGCAAAATTCCAGCAAGCCTAAAACAAGCTGTCATAAAACCGCTGTTGAAAAAACCATCAGTGGATCCCACTCAATTAGACAACTATCGGCCAGTTTCCAATCTTCCCTACTTGGGCAAAGTCATGGAACGTGTGGTGGCAACACAACTCCAGGGGTTTCTGGTAGACACTGATTATCTTGATCCGGCACAGTCTGGCTTTAGGCCGGGACATGGAACTGAGACAGCCTTGGTCGCCTTGGTAGATGATCTACGCCGGGAGCTGGACAGGGGGAGTGTGTCCCTGTTAGTTCTGCTGGACCTCTCAGCGGCCTTCGATACCATTGATCACGGGACGCCTCACAGATATGGGACTTGGGGGTACTGCCTGGCAGTGGCTCCGGTCCTTTCTTGAGGGACGGTCCCAGAAGGTGTTACTGGGTGACACCTGTTCGGCCCCACAGCCGTTGTCATGTGGAGTCCCTCAGGGTTCAATTCTGTCCCCAATGTTGTTTAACATCTACATGAAGCCACTGGGGGAGATCATTCGGAGTTTCGGACTGAAATGTTATCTCTATGCAGATGATGTTCAGATCTGTCACTCCTTCTCACCTGTCACCAAAGAGGCTGTCCAGACCTTGAATCGGTGTCTAGCTGCTGTGACGGACTGGATGAGAGCTAACAGATTGAAACTGAATCCAGACAAGACAGAGGTCCTACTGGTCAGTCGTAAGGCCGAACAGGGCATAGGGTTACAGCCTGTGCTGGATGGGGTTACACTCCCCCTGAAGACTGTTTTGCAGTGGCTCCGGTCATTCCTAGAGGATCAATCTCAGAAGGTGTTATTGGGGGACACCTGTTCAACCCCACAACCATTGTCTTGTGGGGTTCCTCAGGGCTCAATATGTTGTTTAATATCTTCATGAAGCCGCTGGGGGAGATCATCCAGAGTTTCGGGGTACGATGTCATCTGTACGCAGATGATGTCCAACTCTGTCACTCCTTCCCACCTGCTACTAAGGAGGCTGTCCAGGTCCTGAACCGGTGCTTGGCCGCTTGGGAGTGATCCTGGACTCACCCCTGAGCCTGGAACCCCAGGTTTTGGCAGTGACCAGGGGAGCATTTGCACAGCTAAAGCTTGTGCGCCAGCTGTGCCCGTACCTTGGGAAGTCTGACTTGGCCACGGTAGTCCACGCTCTGGTTACATCCCGTTTAGACTACTGCAACGCTCTCTACGTGGGGCTGCCTTTGAAGACAGCTCGGAAGCTCCAACTAGTCCAACGCTCGGCAGCCATGATTTTAACAGGAGCGGAGCGCAGGGAGCATACAACTCCTCTGCTGCGCCAACTCCACTGGCTACCAATCTGCTACCGGGCTGAATTCAAAGTGCTGGCGTTGGTCTTTAAAGCCCTAAATGGTTCCGGCCCAAGCTACCGATCCAACCGCATCTCTGCCTATGAACCCACCAGGACTTTGAGATCTTCCGGGGAGGCCCTGCTCTCGATCCCGCCTGCTTCTCAAGCACGGCTGGCGGGGACGAGAGACAGGGCCTTCTCAGTGGTGGCTCCTCGGCTGTGGAACGCCCTTCCTGCGGACATTAGACTAGCACCATCTCTAATGGTATTCCGCAAAAAAGTGAAGACCTGGCTGTTTGAGCAGGCGTTCGAATAATTAGTGCAATGATTGCTTAATGAACACTGGAATGGAACAATGGATGACGAATCTGGAACATGTTTTTGATGACGAGACGACAGTGAATGGGTATTGTAGTAACTGTTTATTAATTGTGTAATGTGTTAGGTTGTTAACTGTTTTTATACTGTAGCACTGGATTTTTGCTGTTTGTATTTGTTGTGAACCGCTGTGAGTCGCCTTCAGGCTGAGAACAGCGGTATATAAGCAAGGTAAATAAATAAATAAGACGCAGGTTCGCAGCTTGGGAGTGATGCTGGACTCATCGCTGAGCCTGGAACCCCAGGTCTCAGCGGTGGCCGGGAGAGCTTTTGCGCAATTAAAACTTGTGCGCCAGTTGCGCCCGTACCTCGTGAAGTCTGATCTGGCCACAGTGGTCCACGCTCTTGTTACATCCCGTATAGACTACTGCAACGCACTCTACGTGGGGTTGCCCTTGAAGACTGTTCGGAAACTTCAACTGGTACAACGAGCAGCAGCCAGATTGATTACCGGAGCGATATACAGGGAACACACCACCCCCTTGTTGTGTCAGCTCCACTGGCTGCCAATTCAGTTCCGAGCACAATTCAAGGTGCTGGTTTTGACCTACAAAACCCTTTACAGTTCCGGTCCAGCATATCTGTCCGAACGTATCTCCCTCTACGTCCCACCCCGGAATTTGAGATCATCTGGGGAGGCCCTGCTCTCGACCCCACCGCTATCACAAGTGAGGCTGGTGGGGACGAGGAGCAGGGCCTTCTCAGTGGTGGCCCCTCACCTGTGGAACTCACTCCCAGGGGAAATCAGGGCATCTACATCCCTCCTTGCCTTCAGGAGGAAGGTAAAGACGTGGCTATGGGACCAGGCCTTTGGACACCCTGACCGTTAGATATAGAAACCAGATGGATAGGACCGATAATATTGTAGTAGAACCTAAACTATGAGTCTGTTAAACGCTGACCAGCAATGAGGTTTGTATTGCTTTTATTGTTTTATTGCTTTTACAGGTTTTATGGTTGTTTTGATAATAATTTATTGCTGATGTTAATTGTTATCACTGCTATAATTGCTGTCGTTAACTCATGTTGTGTTTTTGTTGTCATGTAATGTGGGCATTGAACTGTGCCTTGCTTGTGTAAGCCGCCCTGAGTCCCCCCCCCCCCCCGGGGTGAGAAGGGCGGGGTATAAGCGACCGTAATAATAATAATAGAGGTAGATACATACATACATACATACATACATACATAGGGATGGCTAGATAGAGAGAGATAGAGGGAGGGAGAGATAGGGCTAGATAGGGAGAGTGGGGAGAATAGATAGATAGTAGGCCTGGGTAACAACGGAAAAATTTGTTTCTAAAATCGATTCGTTTTTTGGGGTTTTTTGCGTTTCGATATTTAAAAGAATTCCAAAATTTTCCTTAAAAAAAGTTCGATATTTACGAAATTTCGTAAATGGTAAAAAAATTAAAAAACAATAACGAAACAATAACGAATCGATTCGTTAATGGCGGCCGCGATCGCGCAATACGCTAAAAAAACTTCTGAAGCTTCCCTCTCCCTCTGTTGTTGACTGTTGGTGTGATATTATAAATTTTTTTCACTAATTAAACAAAAAACAACTATAAAACTTGCCCCAGACATGTGGAAATAATAACAAAACGACCTCAAACCAATAACGAAACGAATACATAACGAAATACGAAGCATTTACGAAACGAATTGAAAAATTCGTTTCGTTTTTAAGTTGCTCCAGAATGGTTCGTTATCGCTTCGTTAACAAAAAAAAACGAATTTTTAACGAATTATGAATTAACGAAACGAAACCGCCCAGCCCTAATAGATAGATAGATAGATAGATCATCCAAAAAGGACTGGTAGGAACATAAAAAAGTTGTCCAGGTGGTGAATCTCATGAAATTTTAGGATTCACACTGATAAACAATGAAAACATAACTATATGTAAGAAAAAAGAGAGTTTGGATCACACATTTGGTGAATAGTATTGGAGACAAAAATTTAAAACTAGATTGGTTCCATTCTAAGGAGACGTTCTCAAAAGTCTGATTGTATTGAAGATGTGCTGTATGCTAGTTTTAAAAAGAAGGAATGGATGAAAAGAAATCCCCACGGGGGAAAAAATCATGGGGTCACCTGAGGTCGAGAGGACACTTGAAGGTAAACAACACTGCAGTATCATCAGCAATAACAACAACATCCACCTGGGACTATTGTTCTCTAATCTCCACGGAGGGCCAGCCCAACCCATAACCTACCGCAAAGTCTTCCCGGCTGTCACTCCTCAACGGCAACGAGCCGGACACCCAGCGAGATGCTCGGCTCCTCCGGCGAGGCTCTTCCCAACGGCCCACACCTGCAAGGCGGGAAGCACAGGTGAGAACAAATCATAAACATAAGGAAGGAAGGGGCCTTGGGAAAGCTTTCATTGGCATTCCCTTTCTTTCCTTTCCGCTCTCCATCTCTCTCCAAAACAGAGGCAATCCTCCCCACTCCATTCTTGTTCCTTCCAAACAGAAGGAGGAAGGTAGGGAGAAAGGAAGGAAGGAAGGTAGCTAGGAAACAGAGAGAGAAAAATTCAGAGAGTGTGGTGTCCTGGTTTGAAAACATTGGGCACTGGCTCTGAACCTTTGATCACATCACCCTGGGGGGCGGAAAGACCCTCGGAAGGGCTTTTCCCCTCTGAAACTGTTTACATTCCAGATTCTATACAGCAAACATCCATCCCAGCCTTTCTCACTGTGTCTTATCTGATGGCAACAGGAAAACCTGGATTAAGTAATCACTATTTATTGCCCACCCATCTAAGGACAATAGACTGGGCATCCTTTGCAGGCTGCTTTTTGTGAACTCAGGATCCCCAAGGCATGAAATCCATTTAATCCATTCATACACTCATTGTTTCTACTTCGTCCCGCCTCCCCTCTCCTGATTTGCCAGAGCGCTAAGGTGGTATGAGTTCTCCCATTGGTTCCTGCACAGCGGAGGAGCTCTGCGATTGGCTCTGACGCAGGACGGGTGGCCGAGCCTCCTCCCAGCTGTTATCACGTCAGCCAATCACCTGCGAGCCAGGCGGAGGGCGGGGATTTTGAAACTTCTAAGCCTGTAAACCCTATAAGAATGTCTCTGATCTTTGTACTGGCATGCTTTGTAGGCGAATGATTGCTACATTGCATCCTTTTCAGCTGAATCGCTAATAAACACCTCGGTGCCACTTCAACTTTGGTGAGATTTATTTTGAATTATTTAAATTTAATAAAATTGCTGAAATCAGGCTTCTCTAGCTCGCCAAAGTAGCGATCCCTCTTTAATGGGGTCTCAGGGTCCCTCCTCCTGGGGACAACCCTACTAAAATTCCTATCGGCTTCACTTCCATGCCAAGCTGGGTTTATCATAAGATTAATGATGTAGCCTTGCCATCAAGAGGCTTCTTCGTACCAGGAAGGACTTATCTTAAGATGGATGGAAGTTCTTGCTATCAGTAGACACTCTGGCACTATGGGGTACAGGATGGTCCTCTAACAGCAACTCTTTAGATAAAGGTTCTTAATGGAAGATTAAAGGTATTGAAGTTAAAAATATGCTATTAAAGACAATGTAAAAGTGGAATTTTGTGATGCACATTGTGATGCTTGTATGATGTATGCATATTATTTTAAAGGGTATATAAACCAAGGCAATTCCTTTGTTCACTACCCTGTTTCCTGGAATACCAGCAGGGTCCATATCCAGTTAGCACCAACCGAGAATAAACCATACTTTTGCAGACCTCAGGGACTCTCTTTTCTCTCTTTTCCTCAAACCATCTCCCTGCCATTTCTTCAGTGCAATTTGCTGGCCAACTTGCTTCTTGTCATCCATTCAACTGACTTCAGACACAGTTGTTTCTGCTTCAGTAGCAGCTCTTATCTTTATTTACATTTCATTCATTGCAATAACACTTAACTCGTTAGCGCAGTCAGATGCGAGGGAGAAGAGCCAAGAGAAAGAACAAAATGGTGTATGCTCTATTTATATCCCGCTGTTATCAGCTCATTGATTCAGTGTCCAGCCTCCTAATCTATTGCAACATCCACAAATTAACTCTTACACAGCTAGCAGCATGGACATTCTAAACTTGTGTGTGTGTCATCGTGTCATCAGCAACCAGACCACTGATTTTAAACTTGTACAATATATATTGACATAACGCTGATAAAATCTTGATCAGAAAACTCTGTGAGAAGGTTGCCTTCAGGGCTCCCTAAGTCTGAAACAACTTGAAGGTAAGCAACAGCAAGAACAACAACAACAACAAACTAGAGTCTCAGACCCTCAAAAGTCTGAGAGTCCTGGTGTTCTGGGGACTTTCAATGGCATCACAATTGCACAACAACAACAGACTATAGTCTCAGACCCTCAACAGTCTGAGAGGCCTGGTGTTCTGGGGACTTTCAATGGCATCACAATTGCACAACAACATCAACAAACTATAGTCTCAGACCCTCAACACTTTGAGAGGCCTGGTGTTCTGGGGACTTTCAATGGCATCACAATTGAACAACAACAACAACAAACTATAGTCTCAGACCCACAACAGTCTGAGAGGTCTGGCAATCTGGGGACTTTCAATGGCATCACAATTGCACAACAACAGCAAACTATAGTCTCAGACCCTCAACACTCTGAGAGGCCTGGTGTTCTGGGGACTTTCAATGGCATCACAATTGCACAACAACAACAACAAACTATAGTCTCAGACCCTCAACACTTTGAGAGGCCTGGTGTTCTGGGGACTTTCAATGGCATCACAATTGCACAACAACAACAAACTATAGTCTCAGACCCTCAACAGTCTGAGAGGCCTGGTGTTCTGGGGACTTTCAATGGCATCTCAATTGCACAACAACAACAAACTATAGTCTCAGACCCTCAACAGTCTGAGAGTCCTGGTGATCTGGGGACTTTCAATGGCATCACAATTGCACAACAACAACAAACTATAGTCTCAGTCCCTCAACACTCTGAGAGCCCTGGTGTTCTGGGGACTTTCAATGGCATCACAATTGCACAACAACAACAAACTATAGTCTCAGACACTCAAAAGTCTGAGAGGCTTGGTGTTCTGGGGACTTTCAATGGCATCACAATTGCACAACAACAAACTATAGTCTCAGACACACAACAGTCTGAGAGGTCTGGCGATCTGGGGACTTTCAATGGCATCACAATTGCACAACAACAACAAACTATAGTCTCAAACCCTCAAAAGTCTGAGAGGCCTGGTGTTCTGGGGACTTTCAATGGCATCACAATTGCACAACAACAAACTATAGTCTCAGAGCCTCAACAGTCTGAGAGGCCTGGTGTTCTGGGGACTTTCAATCGCATCACAATTGCACAACAACAAACTATAGTCTCAGACCCTCAACAGTTTGAGAGGTCTGGCGATTTGGGGACTTTCAATGACATCACAATAACATTCAGATCAAGAGCTTTTCTATTATGCATCAGCAGTCGCGCAATGGCATTTTGCACAAACTTGGCTTCCGAGTCTCCTTCAAGGGCAATCCCACACCAAGCGCATTACAGCGTAGGCTTCCCTCGGTTTTCAATGATTCACTAGATCGACAGATCTAAATTACAGCCATGCACTATGCTTTCGCCTCCCTGGTTTGTTCAATCGACCATGCGCCGCGTCTTGTTTTTAATCTCAGTTGACTTGGTGCCATCTAGTCTATTGCTGCTATATTTTGATCATTGTGCCATGTGTTTCGGTGAGATGTATTTGATACTGATGTGTTTTGACTATTATTATTATCATCGGAAATGCAACATGCATGCATGGGCCAACTCCTGGAGGGCCAAAGTTGGCCCACACCTGTTATAATAGGACATCATGCTGCAGAATATCTTGCTCTAGATTTGCAATGAACATCTCATCTAGTCTCAACCAATGCAACATAGTTTGTGTCAAATGTCGTATTATGTTGTTGTTGTTGTTGTTGTTGTTATCAAACTTTGGCCCCAAAATGAGAGATTTCCCCTTTGGGTGCATGGAGGTTGCAATGAATGTCTCATCTAGTCTCAACCAATGCAACATAGTTTGTGTCAAATGTCGTATTATGTTGTTGTTGTTGTTGTTGTTGTTGTTGTTGTTGTTATCGAACTTTGGCCCCAAAATGAGAGAGTACACCTTTGGACGCATGGAGTTTGCAATGAATGTCGCATCTAGTCTCAACCAATGCAACAAAGTTTGTGTCAAATGTTGTATTATGTTGTTGTTGTTGTTGTTATCAAACTTTGGCCCCAAAATGAGAGATTCCCTCTTTGGGCGCATGTAGTTTGCAATGAACGTCTCATCTAGTCTCAACCAATGCAACAAAGTTTGTGTCAAATGTTGTATTATGTTGTTGTTGTTGTTGTTGTTGTTATCAAACTTTGGCCCCAAAATGAGAGCTTCCCCCTTTGGGCGCATGGAGTTTGCAATGAACGTCTCATCTAGTCTCAACCAATGCAACATAGTTTGTGTCAAATGTCGTATTATGTTGTTGTTGTTGTTGTTGTTGTTATCAAACGTTGGCCCCAAAATTGTTATCAAACTTTGGCCCCAAAATGAGAGATTCCCTCTTTGGGCGCATGTAGTTTGCAATGAACGTCTCATCTAGTCTCAACCAATGCAACATAGTTTGTGTCAAATGTTGTATTTTGTTGTTGTTGTTGTTGTTGTTGTTATCAAACTTTGGCCCCAAAATGAGAGCTTCCCCCTTTGGGTGCATGGAATTTGCAATGAACATCTCATCTAGTCTCAACCAATGCAACATAGTTTGTGTCAAATGTTGTATTTTGTTGTTGTTGTTGTTGTTGTTGTTGTTGTTATCAAACTTTGGCCCCAAAATGAGAGCTTCCCCCTTTGGGTGCATGGAATTTGCAATGAACATCTCATCTAGTCTCAACCAATGCAACATAGTTTGTGTCAAATGTTGTATTTTGTTGTTGTTGTTGTTGTTGTTGTTGTTATCAAACTTTGGCCCCAAAATGAGAGCTTCCCCCTTTGGGTGCATGGAATTTGCAATGAACATCTCATCTAGTCCCAACCAATGCCACATAGTTTGTGTCAAATGTCGTCTTATGTTGTTGTTGTTGTTGTTGTTGTTATCACATTTTGGCCCCAAAATGAGAGATTCCCTCTTTGGGCGCATGGAATTTGCAATGAATGTCTCATCTAGTCTCAACCAATGCAACATAGTTTGTGTCCAATGTCGTATTATGTTGTTGTTGTTGTTGTTGTTGTTGTTGTTGTTATCAAACTTTGGCCCCAAAATGAGAGATTCCCTCTTTGGGCACATGGAGTTTGCAATGAACCGCTCATCTAGTCTCACCCAATGCAACACAATTTGTGTCAAATGTCGTATTATGTTGTTGTTGTTGTTGTTGTTATCAAACTTTTGCCCCCAAAATGAGAGTTTCCCCCTTTGGGCGCATGGAGTTTGCAATGAATGTCTCATCTAGTCTCAACCAATGCAACATAGTTTGTGTCAAATGTCGTATTATGTTGTTGTTGTTGTTGTTGTTATCGAACTTTGGCCCCAAAATGAGAGCTTCCCCCTTTGGGCGCATGGAGGTTGCAATGAATGTCTCATCTAGTCTCAACCAATGCAACAAAGTTTGTGTCAAATCGCGTATTATGTTGTATTATGTTGTATTATGTTGTTGTTGTTGTTGTTGTTGTTGTTATCAAACTTTGGCCCCAAAATGAGAGCTTCCCCCTTTGGGTGCATGGAATTTGCAATGAACGTCTCATCTAGTCTCAACCAATGCAACATAGTTTGTGTCAAATGTTGTATTTTGTTGTTGTTGTTGTTATCAAACTTTGGCCCCAAAATGAGAGCTTCCCCCTTTGGGCGCACGCTCTTTGCACTTACCTGTAATGGCACTGAAGTAGGAAGAGTCCTCTTCGTCGTGCGACGTGGAACCTCCGACATCCACGGAAGGGTCCCACTCCAAATCCATCATCCCCCCTTCATGTGCAGAGGTCCTTTTGCAAGGCAGGAGGGCTTTCTTTGGGGTGGATTGGCAGTGGAAGCCCATAGGTTGCCCGGCGTCCGCTCTGTCCAATTGCAAGGAGCCTTCGGAGAAGTCGCTGTCACGGTCCGACAGCCATTCGTCCTCAAAGACCTGGGAACATATCAGGCAAAATCCTGTTAGTGAAGTCGAACATGATCCCCCCTCCCCATAAAAGATAGTAACTTATAGTTTTGCTAAGGACAAGAACACCAGACTGGATAATAAGGATTAAGCCTTTGTCAAGACACTAACAACAACAAGGACCCTTCTCATGTTAGATTGTGTGTACATTTACTCAAGGTTTTATGCCCTATGTTTCATATACAGCAGAAGGTAGCACATTTATTACTGAGAAACCCCCTCCCTTTACACTTATGTACTCTCTTGAACTTCTATGGGACTCTGGTGGGAGGGATAAGTGGGTATGTTTTCTGCACCATGGTTTCTATATTTCTCCCTGTATATCTGACCTTTACCTGACCTTTCTGCCCTATCCCATTTCAAAATATGTATTAAAATGTAAGAAGCCACTCTCTGTGACCCTGGAAAGAAGGAAATCCTCAGTTGAAAAGAACCTTATCAAAAGACACTATTTGCATGGACAATAACAATGGCTCATGGCCTCTGGGGCTCGGAGTTGGCCCCCCCAGCAGAGGCGGTCACTTGGCATTGATGATCATATCTCAATAGGACAAAAGGGGCCTTCGGAAAGCCACACTTTGTCCTGATCTGTTACTCATTTAAATCTTCTTCCACCGAAATTTCAGCCAGATTTCCTCATTGTTCCCATATCTCAGGACCAAGAAAATCCGGATCTGGCAGGCTTGCCAGACATCAATGTTTATTGCCACTAATCAAGGACAATAGGAGGGTCGGCTTGCAGGCCCCTGGGACTCGCTGGCCACTTGGACATTTCATATCTCCATAATCCACTCAAGAATGCATTGTTTCCCCCTCATCCCGCCTCCCTCTCTCCTGATTGGTCGGGAAGCCCAGGTGGCAGAAGCTCAGCGATTCGCCCAGGCACTCAGGAGGCGGCCAAGCCTCCTCCCAGCTGTAGAGCACCAGCCAATCATCGTTGAGCCGGCAGAGGGGCGGGGAGTGGGAAATTCAAACCTGGCAGCTCTGTTTTATGTATAAAAAGGCCTTTATTTTTGTACTCTGTATGCTTTGCTTGGCGAATTATTGTTGCTTTGCATCCTTTCCAGCTGAATCGCTATAAAATCATCTTGGTGGCGCTTCCTTCAACTTTGGTGAGATTTCTTTTGGGAACTTAGGAAAAACCTTTTAAATTGGGCTTCTCTTTGCTCACCATTGTAGCGAGCCCTCTTTGGTGGGTCCGCAGGGTCTCTCCTTCAGGGCAAGACCCTTTTAAATTCCTCCTCGACTTCATTAGCAATATGCATGCATGCATGCAATGGCAACTTATGCTTTCCAAAGTCCCATTTTGGATGGGATGCAGATGGCTATTTGCTACTGGGCTTGACAAAGTGGACTATAAATAAACATAACCATAAAACAACAACAACAACAACAACAACATGCAATTCTAAATCCATGCATGCAATTGCAACATATGCTTCCCAAAGTCCCATTTCAGATGGGATGCAGATGGCTATTTTCTACTGGGCTTGACAAAGTGGACTATAAATAAACATAACCATAAAAACAACAACAACAACAACATGCAACTCTAAATCCATGCATGCAATGGCAATTTATGCTTCCCAAGTCCCATTTCAGATGGGATGCAGAGAGCTATTTCCCAATGGGCTTGACAAAGTGGACTATAAATAAACATAACCATAAAAACAACAACAACAACAACAACAACAACTAGCAACTCTAGAGAAGGTAGAGAAAGGCAAGCAAAATGATCATAGCGTTGCAAGCCAAGTCCTGTGACAATCAGTTTAAGGAGATGCACATGCTGACTTGGGGAAAAGAAGGCTGAGATGCGATACGATAGCTATGCTTCAATATCACTATGGAACATGATGTTTGGAAGGGACTCTAGGATTTTATAATTCAACAGAGGCTGGATGGTCATCTGTCAAGATGGCTTTGACTGGATGGCCTCTGCGGGTGTCTACCAAATCTAGGATTCTATGATTCAACAGAGGCTGGATGGCCATCTGTCGGGAGGGATCGGATTGTGCCTCCCTGCATAGAAAAAGGGGGGTTGGACTAGATGGCCCTTGGGGTCCCTTCGAAATCCAGGATTCTACTATTGTTATTGCATCACCCACCCTTGACGTACCAGCCTCATGCTGACCAGTCTCCGTCGGAAGCGGAAGACCCTGCGGAAGACCTCCTGGCAGAAGCAGCTCAGGTCCTGCAGCTCCTCTTCCAAGATCTCAGCGTCTTCAGGGTGGCTCTTCTGGATCAGGCGCTCCCCGTGCACCAGAAAGTGGTCCACGCGCTCCGCATTGGCCTGCACATCTTCCTGGAAGGCCTGCAAGAGGAGTTCTCAAACTTTGAAAGCCGCAGAGCGCTTTGGGAAGCATATGTTTCTCATGCAGCCCCAAGAAATGTTCATATATTAAATACATATTATCTATATAAATAATATAATATAAATAATATAATAATGCTGGGGAAAGTGGAAGGCAAAAGGAAGAGGGGCCGACCAAGGGCAAAATGGATGGATGGCATCCTTGAAGTGACTGGACTGACCTTGAAGGAGCTGGGGGTGGTGACGGCCGACAGGGAGCTCTGGTTTGGGCTGGTCCATGAGGTCACGAAGAGTCGGAGACGACTGAACGAATGAACAACAACATATAAATAAAAATGTAATGTTCGTTTGTGGGATAAACATAACTCAAAAACCACTGGACAAATTGACATGAAATTTGGACACAAGACACCTAACAGTCCAACGAGTGTCCATTACTCCTAAACACACACACACACACACAACCCCAGTGGAATAGACTTAAAAACCCCCAAAATACACCATATATACATATACACATACACTCATATACATATACACATGCACACATTCTTACACACACATACATATACATACACAAATATATGCATATAGACAGACCACTGTGGTCCCCAACAAAGACAAATAAAGACCAAACTTGGCACACAGAGCCCCCTTGACTCACTCTACATCCTGGTGCTGTTTGGAGGAGGACAGATGATGGATGATGGGACTTGCAGAACCTTCGCTCACTTCCTGAGACCTCATCGACACTCATGCAATGACTGATCAAGACCAAACTTGGCACACGGAGCCCCCATGACCCACTCTCCATCCCAGTGCAGTTTGGAGGAGAATGGACCATAGATGATGGGACTCCCAGTACCTTCACTAACTTCCTGAGACCACTGCCACCCATATAAATAACTGATAAAGACCAAACTTGATACAATATTCCTTTCTCAAATAACCCGGGCAGCGCCGGGTCCCCAAACTAGTAAATGAATAAATAGTGTCCAAATTTGGTGTCAATTCGTCCAGTGGTTTCTGAGTTATGTTAATCCCACAAATTATCATTCCATTCCAAGCCCATTCTTCCAGGCAAGAAAGGCACAATCAAAGCATCCCCAACAGATGGCCATCTAGCCCAGGCATCGGCAAACTTGGGCCTTCCAGGTGGGACTTAAACTCCCACCATTCCTAACAGCCTCAGGCCTTTTCCACCCCCACCCCCCAGCCGCTTAAACTGGTGGGAGTTGAAGTCCAACACACCTGGAGGGTCCAACTTGGCCCATGCCAGGGATAGAAGTTGAATGCATGAGCAAATAAACAGCTGCGTGAAAAGCTCTGGGTTTGCACATTGTGATCGGTAGAAAGGATCTGGCAACACCTATGCATAGCTTCCAGGTGTGGGCAAGCAAGCCGCTCAATAAGCAGGATCCGTGTGTGGTCCACCCAAAACCCAATTTTCCTACAGATACCATCTCCTTTTTTTGGAAAAACCCAAAGGCGAAAAGGCGGAGGAGGATAACAACAAGCTTTCTCGGAAGCGACGGATCTCCTAGCATTTTGCAAAGTCCACCAATGCAACTATAGGAGAATTTATGATGGTTTCCCAGATTATTTGACCTCAAAAGGTTGAGGAATCTTTGAGTCCAGTGTGAATATTGGATCTGTAGTTACAGGAGTGTACATGCGGAAGCGTGCTGGGCCCATAACCGATTGTCAGAGCTTGGGTGGTGCGCAGCGGAAGGTTTGCTATATCAACAGACACAGTACTCCAAAAATCAAGACTCTGCAGACTTACAGTTGCAAAAGAAACTAAGTTTTACTAAGTACATATAAGACACGTCTTCACACAGCGAGCTACAATCAGGAACTACAAAGCATAACACAACAGTCTCTGAACATCTGCTTATCTGACTTCTGGCTGAGACCAGATCCTCCCTCTTCTTCCCAGCCAAAGAACACGTTATCTCATTTCTGTCAAGGTTACATTTTCTCTGCCTCAGCCAAAGAGCAGAATAGAATCCATCTTGAAATACAACTCAATCCATCTTGAATTAAATAGAAACACATTGAAAAACACACATGCATAACTAAATAATCCTGACACATGTTTTACCTGCAGCTGGATCATTTTTTCCAAGGATGTGCCGCCCGAGAAATGCTCCACATCGGTGAGGCGGAGGTCCAGCTCCATCAGCCACAGTCGGAGGGTCTCGCGCTCCGATTCGAACTCTTCCCGTTGCTTCACAACATGCTGAAAGAGGAGAATGAGAGAAGCAGGTTGCAGGCTGCAGTTTGCTTTTGCCTTAGGCTCCTTCTACACTCCTTCTACAAAGCAGATAATCCACATGATTGGATTGAACGAGTTTACACTGCTGTGTACTATTACTATTAAAAATAGCAGTCCAAGTAGGGGTCAAACAAAATTCATGCCACAGTGTAGGTGCATCTAATGCGTGCAAGTCTCCTCACCTTCAGCCTCTTGGAGACGACTGCGGACCAAACCTTCAAAGCATCCCAACGCCGGTTGACATCTTGAACCCGGGACTTGATTTCAGGGCAAACGCCGCCTCTCCGCACCAGCCGACAGTATTGTCGGTTCAAGGCTTCCAAAGGCAACAGCTTGTCGGAGACCTGTCTTTGCAGCGCCTTGAGGAGAGGGAATTAATTACCATAGTTTTTCACTCATGTCAATGATGCCGAATCCACCCCAGACCCCTGACCAGCTGCAGGGAGTTCCGCAGTTCCTGAATGCCCCATTGGCCCAACTCTGATGAAATGTGCCCCAGCAGCAGCCTCAACCAGGGACTCTTTGCAACCTTGAGCTCTCTCCTTTTACTTCTCTCCCCAGCCCAAACATTCTAACAAAACCCCTAATAAAGACTAATTTAATTGTAACCTTCACCTCTTCATAGTGATACATTGTGTCTATTTCCTGACTCACAAGTATCTAATGCATTAATTTACCCTTTTCTGGGCCTGATGCCTTCCAGGAGTCCCAGGGAGGCCGAACCTGCGTTTCTTTAAACCGCGGATACGGAAACCCCTCAGGGACCCGTATCCGCGAGTTAACCAAATGACTCCATTTTGGTGCCATATTTTTCCTACCTAAATTCTAACTCTATCTGCTATCTCACTTTTTGCATTTCGGGCTCCTGCGCTCTGTGAATAACCTTTTTATTTTTGAGAATATATCTTAAAGAAAAACAGCTGATTGTCAAACTGAGCCCTTTGCTGCAGCGCTGCTCATGCCGTCGCTTCTTCGTCCTTCTGGAGCCCCAGAACCCGTGGAGTTGATGTGGTCATCCCATGAGACCTTTGGGGAGTGGATCTGCCACCTGGTTCCAGCCCTTGGAGGGAGTTATAGTTCTCCAAGGACCAAAGGACAAGCTTCAACCCCAGTGATGCAGAGTTCCATATCTTGGCTCAGTGAAATCACTAAGCCTCTCCTTATGATTTTTTTGAACCTTTTTGCCCCATATCAAGGACTTTTATCCCCTTTACGGACATACTTTTGTGTATGGACTTTCCTATAATGAACTATGGACATATATTGAGTCATGATCAAGGCTCTTATCATAGAATCATAGAATCATAGAGTTGGAAGAGACCTCATGGGCCATCCAGTCCAACCCCATTCTGCCAAGAAGCAGGAATATTGCATTCAAATCAATCCTGATAGATGGCCATCCAGCCTCTGTTTAAAAGCTTCCAAAGAAGGAGCCTCCACCACACTCCGGGGCAGAGAGTTCCACTGCTGAACAGCTCTCACATCAATTTCTCTATGGCACACTGGGGGGAGGGATAAGTGGGTATGTTTTCTATATCATGATTTCTATATTTCTATATTTCTCCCTGTGTATTTGGTTTTTTGGGCTGTATGGCCATGTTCTAGAAGCATTCTCTCCTGACGTTTTGCCTGCATCTGTGGCAGGCATCCTCAGAGGTTGTGAGGTCTGTTGGAAACTAGGAAAATGGGGTTTATATATCCATGGAACAATGTCCAAGGTGGAAGAAAGAACTCTTGTCTGTTGGAGGTAGGTGTGAATGTTTCAGTTGGCTACCTTGATTAGCATTTGATGGCCTGTGAGTTTTTAGGTGTGGCTTGTTACTGCCTGGGAGAATCTTTTGTTGAGAGGTGATTAGGTGTTCCTGATTGTTTCTTGTCTGGAGCTCCCCTGTGTTGGAGTTTAGTTCAACAGAAATTTAGAAACCTTGAAACCATGAAAATGAACAAAATCTGGCTACCAGTATTAAAAAAACTCTAAAGACTTATAACGGTAAATAAAAAACAATTCAAACATAGGGGAACTCCAGACAAGAAACATTCAGGAACACCTAATCACCTCTCAAGAAAGGAATATCCCAGGCAGTAACAAGCCACACCTAAAAACTGTCAGGCCATCAAATGCTAATCAAGGTAAACAGTAAATAAAGAACTAAGAGCGTCGGATAAGACGGAATATCGGATAAGTGAAGGTCGGATAAGTGAGACTCTACTGTATATAATATAGGTAAAAATTTTTCCCCTGGCATGAAGTCTAGTCGTGTCCGACTCTGAGGGTTGGTGCTCATATCCATTTCTAAGCCAAAGAACCGGCATTATCTGTAGACACCTCCAAGGTCATGTGGTCAGCATGACTGTATGGTGTGCCGTTACCTTTCCGCTGGAATGGTACCTATTGATCTACTCACATTTGCATGTTTTCGAACTGCTAGGTTGGCAGAAGCTGGGACTAACAGAGGGAGCTCACGCTGCTCCCCAGTTTATACACTATTATAGAATGAATTATATTGGACTATCCTTGTCATTCAATAGGAAGGTATACGGTTTTGCTATCACAAGTAGAAGCCAAAAATCATTGCCGATGGATTGCATACCGCCAAAAAGTTAAGAAATTACCCAAACGGTTGTAACTTTCTTGGATAGCACAGAAAGGTTCCTTTTGCATTGCAAGTAGAGTTCCTCAAGAGCGCCCCCCGGGGAGGTGCGCCCTAAGCAAATGCGTAATTGGCGTATTGCTTGAGCCGCCCCTGATTGCAACTCCTAACCATATCCTCCTATGTCGGGGGGTTCAGCATACTATAATCCCCTCCAAAAAAATAAAATAACTTTCCTCATTGTTTTCTTGGCAACTTGGAAGAGGGACAGCAAACTGTCTTTATTAAGTCGTGATGTAAGCCTTGGAGCAATTCAACCGTCTTTGGCTGGGAGTCAAGAGCAATTTCAACGTCTCCAAGCAAAACCTATCCCATCTTGCCATGATTTGTTTTCCTCCCTCCAAAAGGTGAGCAGGGTTTGCAAGGTGGAAAATTCACCCCAAAAATATGTGTCAATGGAAGGAGAACAAAGCCGTATTCTCTTTCTTCTTCCTCAATGCCTCGCTTGTTCGCTCCCTGTGATTCTTGGCCCCGGAGATAAAGCGACCGCGATCCCAGGCTATCAAATGCTTCTCCTTTTTTTTTCTACCAGGAAAGTTTAGCAAAAGGCGGCTCCAAATCACAATTAATGACCTAGCTTTGGGAAGAAGGTGGTTTCTTCTTACCTCGAACCTTTGGAGCTCTTTCTTGGAACGGGCGAAAGAGACCTGGGAAGACGCCGGGGACGAGGCCACTGCTTCGGCTAAGCGCAGCCAGTCCCGGAACTGGAAAACCATGTCTTGAAGGGTCTTCTGGAGCTGCCATGCTTGGTCCTGCCTGGTTTGGGAACGAAGGATTCATCAAAGGACGAAACAACCATAACCAAAGATAACTACTCTATTTACTGGAATCTTAGAAAAGAGAAAATGTGGTCTATATCTTCTCAACCTCTGTAGAGGGATTCAGACCGGCTAACAGCAAGGATTCAATTCTACAGTACAGTCTAAAACAGCGGTTCTCAACCTGGGGATCGCGACCCCCGGGAGGGTTGTTGGGCCATTTTCGGGGGGTCGCGAAGGTGCCTTAGATGGCCCCGCCCCCTCCAAAATGGCTGCCAACCCTCTGTGCCAGCTAAAAAGCTAGCACTCTTGATAAGCTCATCCACCTGCACTTCCCACAGGGCTGTGTGTTGCCAAGAGGAGGAGCTTGCAGGAAAAGGCGTGCGCGGGAAGAAAGTTCACCTTGGTACACGTTAGACTCCTGCAGAGGTGAGAGGATCCCTCTTGTCCTTTGCTGAACGAAGCATTTCTTGGATTTTCTTGGTGGGTTTGTAGAGGGATCCTCTCACCTCTGCAGGAGTCTACCATGTACCATGCAGCTGTGGACAAGTCTACAGAGGGACCACCAAACGCAGCAGCATTGCCCAGACACGAATCAAGGAACATGGAAGGCACTGCAGAGTACTTCAACCAGAGAAGTCAGGCATAGCAGAGCACCTGATGAACCAACCTAGACACAGCATATTATTGGAGAACACAGAAATGCTGGACCACTCCAACAACCACCATGTCAGACTACACAGAGAAGCCATTGAAATCCACAAGCACGTGGACAATTTCAACAGAAAGGAGGAGACCATGAAAATGAACAAAATCTGGCTACCAGTATTAAAAAACTCTAAAATTACAACAGCAAAACAACAGAGAGGAAACAACCAGGCATAGATTAACACCTCCCAGCAAGAGATTTTCCCAGGCTCAGGCAGGCCTTCAAATGCTAATGAAGGTGATCAGCTAAAACATTCACACCTAACTGCAGCAGGGAAGAGCTCCTTGCCCCACCCCAGCCATTCCACAGATATATAATCCCATTGTCCTAATTTCAACAAACCTCACTACCTCTGAGGATGCTTGCCATAGATGCAGGCGAAACGTCAGGAGAAATGCCTCTAGAACATGGCTCTATAGCCCGAAAAAACCCACAAGAACATATTGAATATTTGTGCCAAGTTTGGTCCAAATGCACAGTCGTTTGGGTTCACAGTCCTCTCCTTATGTAGGTGAACGACATCTCCTATTAATCATAGTCAATTCCTCCCAATATCCAGTATCTTCTGTTGGTCATTGGGGTTCTGTGTGCCAAGTTTGTTCCAGGTCTATCATTTGTGGGGGTCTCAGTGGTCAGTGGAAGTCAGAGCCGAATCTGTTGAAGGTACTGCAAATCCCATCATCCATTGTCCATACTCCCCGAACATATTGTTTTTGTGATCAATCACTATGCTTTAATTATGTTAAATTTGTATTAATGAAAATAATCCTGCTTATCAGATATTTCCATTATGCATCATAAGAGTAGCAAAATTACCATTATGAAGTAGCAACGAAAATATGGTTGGGGATCACCATAACATGAGGAACTTTATTTAGGGGTTACGGCATTAGAAAGGTTGAGAACCACTGGTCTAAAACAACATATATCAACAGAAAAATTAAAAGACATATAGAATAAAATACATATAAGCCAATTCGCCAACAGTAAAATCATGTCCAAACTCAGTCCACATGTGGTCAAAAACTTTGTTCAATTGTCGGGCTTGGTCATT
The DNA here is from genome assembly GCF_037176765.1 of Anolis sagrei. NCBI lineage: Eukaryota > Metazoa > Chordata > Lepidosauria > Squamata > Anolidae > Anolis > Anolis sagrei. The sequence continues at coordinate 77,917,045 of NC_090035.1, read as the reverse complement.
ATTCTGGGAAGGCCTCGTTCCATAGATTTCACTGGATTCCTGAAGGTCAAGAGGGAAGGGGCGGATCTAATCTCATTCAGGAGGGAGTTCCATAGCCGGGGGGGGGGGGGGCACCACAGAGAAGGCCTTGTCTCTCGTTCCCACCAGACACGATTGCGAAAGTGGTGGGACTGAGAGCAGGGCCCCACCAGAAGATCTTAACAGTCTTGATGGTTCATAGGGAAGAATACGTTCGGACAGGTAAACTGGGCCAGAACCGTAAAGGGTTTTATAGGTTAAAACCAGCACTTTGAATTTTGCTCGAAAGCTAATTGGCAGCCAATGGAGCTGGTGCAACAAAGGAGTTGTGTGCTCCCTGTACCCTGCTCCTGTCAGTAGCCTGGCTGCCAAGCGTTGAACTAATTGAAGCTTCCAGGCAGTCTTCAGAGGCAACCCCACGTAGAGAGCGTTGCAGTAGTCTATACGGGATGTAACCAGAGCGTGGATCACCATGGCCAAGTCAGACTTCCCAAGGTACGGTATATAGCGCCATATAAATATATACTACACAAAGAAGCACACATTAGTGTGCATCTTATAGTCGGTGGCGTTTTAGAATAAATATGGCACATATCCCCATAGAAACATATTTTTTTGGTACTCATTACGCACAGAGCATTTTATATATATAGATAATACACAAACAAGCTCACATTAGTATGCGTCATATATAGATATAGATACGGTTCTCAAATTAGTGTGTCTCTTACAATAAATACAGTGCATTGGGTTGTTGGGCTTGGCCTCATGTAAGCCGCTCCGAGTCCCCTTGGGGAGATGGTGGCAGGGTATAAATAAAGTATTATTATTATTATTATTATTATTATTATTATTATTATTATTATTATATAAGTATATAATCCACAAAGCACACTGCTGTAGTAGAGCCTGTGAGTAACATTACAAACAGTAGTATGGATGCCAGAAGGGGAAAAAGGGTTACTAGGGAGCAGGAATCTGATGATGAGCAGCAGAGGAAGAGGATCCGGGACATATTTACAGCACCTACAGATGAGGAGTTGTTTGAGGGATTCTCTGGGGATGATGGGTCAATGAGTGGAGGAGAAGAAGGAGACACGATGGATTGGACTAAGATAAGAGAAGTGCAAGCTATTTGCGAGGAGCCAACAACTAGTGATACCTTTATGGAGTTCTTTGAGGGTGAAAACTGGCAATCAGGGCATCCAACTGAGTCTTGGGAGGGACCGAAGTCTTGACAGGAGATGGAGGACTTGGAGGGAAGGACAAGGGAATTCACGTGAGGAGATGGGAGCAGCTGCGGGGGATAATGATGGGGCGGTGGTCAGTTCATCTTCTGATGATGATTTGTAAATAAAAGTGGGTTCAGGGGTGATGGGTCCTTGCAGAAGGCAAGGTGTTGATGTGCGTTTGTGTGTTGGGTGCTGTGTATTGGAAAATATTCTTGTAGACTTGTTGCTGCCTGTTTCGTGTTCGGCGTTGGTTTAGGATCTGCAGTTTAGACCTCCTGTTCGTTCGCGTGTTATTGACCCGGATTGGCTTCTCGTGAATGTGGACTTCGCCCTTCCTGGACCTGGACCGGTTTGACTAAAGACGCTGCTTCTGCGGACACAGGAGCAGCACTGTTTCGGATTTCTCCCGTTTGACCCTGGATTTTGCTTGACGACGCTTCTCTTTCTGCGTCTTAGAATAAATATGGTAGATTGCTCCATATAAATATATAATACCCAAAAAAGCACACATTAGTGTGCCACTTACAATTGATGGTGTCTTAGAATAAATGCGGTATATAGATCCATATAAATATATAATACCCAAACAAGCACATATTAGTGCCATTTACAATTGGTAGTGTCTTAGAATAGAGGAAATATGGTATAAATACGTATTATATACTTATCTCCATATAAGTATATAATACACAAAGCACACATTAGTGTGCCTCTTATGATCGATGGTGTCTTAGAATAAATACGGTATATATCTCCATATAAGTATACAATACACACAGAAGCACATATTAATGTGCCTCTTAGAAACGATGGTGTCTTAGAATAGAGGAAATATGGTATATAACTCCATATAAATATGAAGCTTCTCCCACCTGATGCGCCTCTCCACAGATGCTGTGCACAGGTCCTGAGCATCTAATGTGGACATCCCATGCTCCAATGGGAGAGGCCCCTTCTGCAAGTCCACTTTCTGCATCCTTGGAGACGTCAATGGGATCCCGGATCTGCTACCTGCCCGGTTCTGGATGCGTGCAACTTCTCCGAGGGATCCCCGAGCATCCGAAGGACATGATGCTCTTTGGAGGAATGTGTTCAAGACCTGGGAGAACTGAAAGCAAAGCAGGGCAAAGGGCCACTTGTTATCGAGAGTGATACGTACAAGAAAGAACTCTAACCCCCCTTGAGACAAACAAACCGCAGCTCCCTTTTTTCCATGCTTAGCCAGCCAAGTTCACAGCCGCTTATCTGCTTCTCAGATAAACAAACACTTCAAGGTTTATTGCCTAGGGATACCAACGAAACCTGCTGAGCATTTTCCACATTCACCTGCTTGGCAGGAAATGGGAGAGACCTTTGGGAAGACAAAAGGAGTGGCACACCCGAGGTCTGCCAAAAACAGAGGAAAAACAGTCCAGGGTTCGTGCGCCTTTAATTAAAACAGTCCAGAACTCAGTTAACCTTTAATAGAAGTACTCCGCAGCTCCTACAACTTTAATTAAAACAGTCCAGAACTCAGTTAACCTTTAATAGAAGTACTCCGCGGCTCCTACAACTTTAATTAAAACAGTCCAGAACTCAGTTAACCTTTAATAGAAGTACTCCGCGGCTCCTACAACTTTAATTAAAACAGTCCAGAACTCAGTTAACCTTTAATAGAAGTACTCCGCGGCTCCTACAACTTTAATTAAAACAGTCCAGAACTCAGTTAACCTTTAATAGAAGTACTCCGCAGCTCCTACAACTTTAATTAAAACAGTCCAGAACTCAGTTAACCTTTAATAAATGTACTCCGTGGCTCCTACATCTTTAATTAAAACAGTCCAAAACTCAATTAACCTTTAATAAAACAGTCCAGGGCTCCTTCACATTTAATTATAACAGTCCTAGGAGTCATATATAATTCATAAAGCCATTTCAGGACTCATGCACCTTTAATTAAAACACTCCAGGATTCAATGCACCTTTAATAAAAGTACTCCGTGGCTTCCACATCTTTAATTAAAACAGTCCAGGGCTCCTTCACCTTCAATTATAACAGTCCTGGGAGTCATATATCATTCATAAAGCCATTCCAGGACTCATGCACCTTTAATTAAAACAGCCCAGGGCTCCTGCATGTTTAATTATAACAGTCCTGGGGGTTATATATAATTCATAACGCCATTCCAGGACTCAATGCACCTTTAATAAAAGTACTCCGTGGCTCCTACATCTTTAATTAAAACAGTCCAGAACTCAATTAGCCTTTAATAAAAGTACTCTGTGGCTTCTACATCTTTAATTAAAACAGTCCAGGGCTCCTGCATGTTTAATTATAACAGTCTTGGGGGTCATATATCATTCATAAAACCATTCCAGAACTCATGCACCTTTAATTAAAACAGTCCAGGACTCAATGCACCTTTAATAAAAGTACTTAGTGGCTCCTACATCTTTAATTAAAACAGTCCAGAACACAATGAATCTTTAATAAAAGTACTCTGTGGCTTCTACATCTTTAATTAAAACAGTCCAGGGCTCCTGCATGTTTATAACAGTCCTGGGGGTTATATATAAATCATAAAGCCATTCCAGGACTCATGCACCTTTAATTAAAACAGTCCAGGACTCAATGCACCTTTAATAAAAGTACTCTGTGACTCCTACGTCTTTACTTAAAACACTCCAGGGCTCCTTCACCTTTAATTATAACAGTCCTGGGAGTCATATATAATTCATAAAGCCATTCCAGGACTCATGCACCTTTAATTAAAACAGTACAGGACTCAATGCACCTTTAATAAAAGTACTCCGTGACTCCTACGTCTTTACTTAAAACACTCCAGGGCTCCTGCACCTTTAGTTATAACAATTCTACATCTTTAATTAAAACAGCCCAGGGCTCCTGCACCTTTAATTATAACAGTTCTGGGGGCATATATAATTAATAAAGGCACTCCAGGGTTCCCGCACCTTTAATTATAACAGTTATGGGGTCATATATAATTAATAAAGCCATCCTGGGACTCATGCACCTTTAATTAAAACAGTCTAGGGAGCAATGCAACTGGACTCATGCAACTTTAATTAAAAGAGTCCAGGGTACAATGCACCTTTAATAAAACTATTCCAGGGCTCCTGCACCTTTAATGAAAACAGTTCTGGGGGTCAATATATAATTAAAGGTGCAGGAGCCTGGTGACATTTTAATTAAAGGTGCAGGAGCCCTGGAATGGCTTTATTAAAGGTGCATTGCATCCTAGACAGTTTTAATTAAAGGTGCAGGAGCCCTGGGGTGGCTTTATTAATTATTTAAGACCCCCAGAACTTTTATAATTAAAGGTGCAGGAGTCCTGCCACATTTTAATTAAAGGTGCAGGAGCCCTGGAATGGTTTTACTAAAGGCGCAGGAGCCCTGGAATGGTTTTACTAAAGGTGCAGGAGCCCTGGAATGGTTTTATTAAAGGTGCATTGCATCCTAGACTGTTTTAATTAAAGGTGCAGGAGCCCTGGGGTGGCTTTAATAATTTAAGACCTCCAGAACTGTTATAATTAAAGGTGCATGAGTCCTGGGATGGCTTTATTAATTATTTAAGACCCCCAGAACTGTTATAATTAAAGGTGCAGGAGCCCTGCAACACTTTAATTAAAGGTGCAGGAGCCCTGGAATGGTTTTATTAAAGGTGCATTGCATCCTAGACCGTTTTAATTAAAGGTGCATGAGTCCTGGGATGGCTTTATTAATTATTTATGACCCCCAGAACTGTTATAATTAAAGGTGCAGGAGCCCTGCAATGTTTTAATTAAAGGTGCAGGAGCCCTGGAATGGTTTTACTAAAGGTGCATTGCATCCTAGACTGTTTTAATTAACGGTGCATGAGTCCTGGGATGGCTTTATTAATTATTTAAGACCCCCAGAACTGTTATAATTAAAGGTGCAGGAGCCCTGCAACACTTTAATTAAAGGTGCAGGAGCCCTGGAATGGTTTTATTAAAGGTGCATTGCATCCTAGACTGTTTTAATTAAAGGTGCATGAGTCCTGGGATGGCTTTATTAATTATTTATGACCCCCAGAACCTATAATTAAAGGTGCATGAGTCCAGGGATGGCTTTATTAATTATTTATGACAACCAGAATTATTATAATTAAAGGTGCAGGAGCCCTGGAATGGTTTTATTAAAGGTGCATTGCATCCTAGACTGTTTTAATTAAAGGTGTATGGGTCCTGGGAAAGCTTTATTAATTATTTATGATCCCCAGAACTGTTATAATTAAAGGTGCAGGAGCCCTGCAACGTTTTAATTAAAGGTGCAGGAGCCCTGCCACACTTTAATTAAAGGTGCAGGAGCCCTGGAAAAGCCAGACGACAAATGAAATGCAAAGAAATCCCCGTTCCAAATCGAGGGACAAAGGAAAGACAACTGGATTTGTTTTCTCTGCCATGTAACCAATGCCACACACAACAAGCCACGAAGAGATTGAATGGCTCTTGCTTTCATTCAAAGGGAAAAGGCCCAAAAGGATATATTGTGACAAGAGAAGGGATTTGGGGAGATTATCCAAAAAAGACAAGGGGGAAAAATGCCTTCGGAACACAAAAGTCTTTTATTGCAAAAGAAAGCAGGAAAAAATAACCAGGGCATTGCCACCTTTTTGTGCAATTGTCACTCGATCCCTTAATTTCTAGCTTTGCAAAAACTCTAAAAATAATTGGGAACTGCAAATCCCTCTATTTGCTGCGTTTGCACCCCTTGGATGCTTTTCTCCCAATGACTCCCAAAACTGCATTTCTGAAAAGCTCAGCGGATATTTTAAATGTATTTAATTCTACACCGAAGAAGCAGAAATCGTATTTAGGTCAATGCCCTTATTTTGCCAGCATGTGATTCCCGGGCTCCAAAGCTTCCCATCTCAATGCGATAAGAGACCTAGCACCATGTAACTAAGTCAAAAAGGCAAAAAAGTTGGAAAGGAGGGGTCTCTGAGCATGTGCAAAGTGCTTTTTGCCTCCCTTGGTTTGCCCTCCTCATACTGTTGAAGCTGCAGATAGCTCTGAGCAGGGCCTCTGAGCATGTGCAGAGTGCTTTTTGCCCCCCTTGGTTTGCTCTCATACAGTTGCAGCTGCAGATAGATCTGAGCATGCCCCCTGAGCATGTGCAGAGTGCTTTTTGCCTCCCTCGGTTTGCTCTCATACAGTTGCAGCTGCAGATAGATCTGAGCAGAGCCTCTGAGCATGTGCAAAGTGCTTTTTGCCTCCCTTGGTTTGCCCTCCTCATACTGTTGAAGCTGCAGATAGCTCTGAGCAGGGCCTCTGAGCATGTGCAGAGTGCTTTTTGCCCCCCTTGGTTTGCTCTCATACAGTTGCAGCTGCAGATAGATCTGAGCATGCCCCCTGAGCATGTGCAGAGTGCTTTTTGCCTCCCTCGGTTTGCTCTCATACAGTTGCAGCTGCAGATAGATCTGAGCATGCCCCCTGAGCATGTGCAGAGTGCTTTTTGCCTCCCTCGGTTTGCTCTCATACAGTTGCAGCTGCAGATAGATCTGAGCAGAGCCTCTGAGCATGTGCAGAGTGTTTTTTGCCTCCCTTGGTTAGCCCTCTTCATACAGTTGAAGCTGCAGATAGATCTTAGCAGGGCCTCTGAGCACGTACAGAGTACTTTTTGCCTCCCTTGGTTTGCTCTCATACAGTTGCAGCTGCAGATAGATCTAAGCAGAGCCTCTGAGCATGTGCAGAGTGCTTTTTGCCTCCTTCGGTTTGTCTCTCATACAGTTGAAGCTGCAGATAGATCTGAGCAGAGCCTCTGAGCATGTGCAGAGTGCTTTTTGCCTCCCTTGGTTTGCTCTCATACAGTTGCAGTTGCAGATAGATCTGAGCAGGGCCTCTGAGCATGTACAAAGTGCTTTTTGCCTCCCTCAGTTTGCCCTCCTCATACAGTTGAAGCTGCAGATAGATCTGAGCAGGGTCTCTGAGCATGTGCAAAGTGCTTTTTGTCTTCCTTGGTTTACCCTCCTCATACATTGCAGCTGCAGATAGATCTGAGCAGAGCCTCTGAGCATGTGCAGAGTGCTTTTTGCCTTCTTTGGTTTGCCCTCCTCATAGTTAAATCTGCAGATACATCTGAGCAAGGCCTCTGAGCATGTGCAGAGTGCCTTTCATCTCATTCCCACAAAACTAGGCACTCTGCACATGCTCAGAGGGCCTAAGAGGCAGGAGATCCAAATTGGAACTGCAGGTGGGTTTGAGCAGTGTTTCTGAGCATGCACAGAGTGCTTTGCATCTCCTTCCCACGAAACCATTTGGGTTTCAGAGTCAGAATATCAACTCAAAGCCTCTAGATGGGTTTGAGCAGGGTCTCTGAGCATGTGTAGAGTGCTTTTCATCTCATTCCCATGAAAATAGTTTTGCCTTCCCTATAAAAAGCACTCTGCGCATGCTCAGAGGACCTAAGAGGCAGGAGTTTCAGGTCGGAGCTGCAAATGGGTCTCAGCAGGGCTTCTGAGCATGCACAGAGTGCTTTGCATCTCATTTCCCATGCAAACAGAGCTTGTCGTCCCCATAAGCCTGGAATGTATGGCTTCCAAAGTGAAGCCTGCAGATAAAACTGCAAAGTACCTCTGGGCATGTGCAGAGTGCTTTTCATCTCATTTCCATGAAACCAGAAGCTGAGCACTCTGCACATGCTCAGAGGGCCTAAGAAGCAGGAGTTGCTGCAGGTGGGTTTGAGCAGGTACTCTGAGCATGCACAGAATGCTTTTCATCTCTCGGTGGGTTTGAGCAGGGCCTCTGAGCATGCGCAGAATGCTTTCCATCTCTAGATGGGTTTGAGCAGGTCCTCTGAGAATGCGCAGAATGCTTTCCATCTCTAGATGGGTTTGAGCAAGTCCTCTGAGCATGTGCAGAGTGCTTTTCGTCTCTAGACGGGGTTGAGCAAGTCCTCTGAGCATGCGCAGAGTGCATTTCATCTCTAGATGGGTTTGAGCAGGGCTTCTAAGCATGTGCAGAATGCTTTCCATCTCTACATGGGTTAGAGCAGGTCCCCTGAGCATGTGCAGAGTGCTTTTCATCTCTAGATGGGTTTGAGCAGTTCCTCTGAGCATGTGCAGAGTACTTTTCGCCTCTAGATGGGTTTGAGCAGGTCCTCTGAGCATGTGCAGAGTGCTTTCCATCTCTAGATGGGTTTGAGCAGGGCCTATGAGCATGCGCAGAGTGCTTTCCATCTCTAGATGGGTTTGAGCAGTGTTTCTGAGCATGTGCAGAGTGCTTTTCATCTCTAGATGGGTTTGAGCAGGTCCTCTGAGCATGTGCAGAGTACTTTTCATCTCATTCCCCATGCAACCAGAGCTTGCCGTCCCCATAAGCCAGGAATTTAAGGCTTCCAAAGTGAAGCCTGCAGATAGATCTGCAAAGTACCTCTGAGCATGCGCAGAGTGCTTTTCATCCCATTCCCATGAAACCAGTTTTGCCTTCCCTATAAAAAAAGCATTTTGCACATGCTCAGAGGGCCTAAGAGGCAGGAAATCCAAACTGGAGCTGTAGATGAGTTTGAGCAGGATTTCTGAGCATGCGCAGAGTGCTTTTCGTCCCTAGATGGGTTTGAGCAAGTCCTCTGAGCATGTGCAGAGTGCTTTTCGTCTCTAGATGGATTTGAGCAGGTCCTCTGAGCATACGCAGAGTGCTTTTCATCCCATTCCCATGAAACCAGTTTTGCTTTCCCTATAAAAAAGCATTTTGCACATGCTCAGAGGGCCTAAGAGACAGGAAATCCAAACTGGAGCTGCAGATGAGTTTGAGCAGGATTTCCGAGCATGTGCAGAGTGCTTTTCATCTAATTCTCCATGCAACCAGAGCTTGCCATCTGTACAAACCTGGATTTAAAGCTATAGAACGCAATTCTGCAGATGGATCTTTGCAGTGCCTCTGAACATGTGCAGAGTGATTTAATTCGAGCGCATAGCTGCACCACGATAGACTTGAGAGTTGGGAAATTACAGTTGGGTTCATCTGGATTCACAAAGGTTGTACTTTGCTGTTTACAAATCCACGTGGCACCAACCACAAAGCACAGAAGTCTATGTTGATATTGGCAAGGAGCGAATGCAAAAGGGATTGCACAAAGCGTTGCAGACAGAGGGTTGGGAATCTCTCCTGGCACTGAATTTAGGAATGTGCAACGATGGCCTTTTCCCGTCTGCCTGGAAATGATGCAAAAGTCACTTCCATTATTGCAAAAAGCATCAGAATATGAGCCTGATGGCAAAAAAAAAAATATTTTTAATTGTGCATTTTTTTGCAAGGCAGCTCTCTTGCCCTAAGTTTCCTCCTTCTGATCTTTATATCATAGAATTAGCTTTGAATCTTAGACAAGGGTTCAAAGGTGTTGGAAATAAATTACTACTAAATAAATTACTACTAAATTACTCCTAATTACTGCTCCCTTCCAACTCCAGTGCAATATATTATTATTATTATTATTATTATTATTATTATTATTATTATTATTGCCCTGCTTTATCTCTCCCGAAGGAGAGATATGCATACAAATATGCAAAACAGGATTCAATATAAACAGTATTACAAAATTCACAATTTAAAAACAAAACATATTCAAAGTCTGTTTGCTTTCGCTGCAGCAACCGTTCGGAGAGGAACGCCGCGTTGTTTGCTTTAGCTGCCCTGGAAATGTTTGCAATGTTTGGAAAATACACAAAGGAGGAACGATAAAATGCAAAGTGACGTTCTAAAGAAAGGAAAACTGTCTGGAGTGGATCTACACTGCCCAATGGATGCGATTTCACGGCACTTTCGCGGCTTTCAATGCTATGAGACCCTGGGCGTTGTAGTTTTGCAAGGTCTCGAGCCTTGTAAACTACACAAGTATGTAGGACATAAGAAGTGTCAAGGGAAGAATGTTCAAGCTAAGATTTGTGTGAAACAAATATAATATAATATAATATAATATAATATAACATAACATAACATAACATAACATAACATAACATAATGATAATAATTTTATACATATGTATGTGTGTGCAAATATATATTTTAATACGTACATAAATGTAGGACATAAGAAATGTCAAGGGAAAATGTCCAAGCTTTGTTTATACAGGAAAAAATTATGTGAAACTAATATAGTATAATATAATATAATATAATATAATATAATATAATATAATATAATAATTATATATATATATAATTTCATAATTATATAATAATTATATAATTTAATTATTATATATAATATAATATATATAATAATTATATATATAATTATATATATAAAATTTAATATTTAATATATTATACCTAGAATATATATTATAATGTGTTATATTATATGTATAAATATATAATATATTTAATATATTATATCGAGAATATATATTTTAATACGTACATAACTGTAGGACATAAGAAGTGTCAAGGGGGAAATGTCCAAGCTTTATTTATGAAGGAAATTTATATGAAATGAATATAATATAATATATTTCTTTCTTTCTCTTTCTTTCTTTCTTTCTTTCTTTCTTCCCATCCTTACTTCCTTCCTTTCACTTTTAATTCATTATTTCCTTCTTTCTTTCCCTCCTTCTCTCTTTCCCTCCTTCCCTTCCTTCTTCATTCTTCCCTTCCTCCTTCTCCTCCTCCTCCCTTCCCTCCTTCCCTCCTTCCTTCCTTTTCTCCCCTTCCTCCTCCTTCTTTCTTTCTTCCTTCCTTTCTTCCTCCCTCCCTCCCTCCCTCCCTCTCCTCCTTCCTTCCTTCTTCCCTTTCCTCCTTCCTCCTTCCCTTCCTTCTTTCCTTCCCTCCTTCTTCCCTTCCTTCCCTTCCTCCTCCTCCTCCTCTTCCTTCCTTCCTTCCCTCCTTCCTTCCTTCCTTCCTTCCTTCCTTTCTCCCCTTTCTCCTCTTTCTTTCTTTCTTTCTTTCTTTCTTTCTTCCTTCCTTCCTTCCTTCCTTCCTTCCTTCCTTCCTCTCCTCCTTCCTTCCTTCTTCCCTTTCCTTCCTCCTCCTTCCCTTCCTTCTTTCCTTCCCTCCTTCTTCCCTTCCCTTCTTCCTTCTTCCCTTTCTCCTTCTTTCCTTCCTCTTTCCTTCCTCCCTTTCCCTTTCCTTCTTTTCTTCCCTTCCTTCCCTTCCTTTTCTTCCTTCCTTCCTTTCTTCATCCCTTCCCTTCTCCTTCCTTCTTCCTTCCTCCCTTCCTTTCCCTTCCCTTTACTTCCTTCCTCCTTCCTTCCCTTTCTTCTTCTTTCCTTCTTCCTTCATCCCTTCCCTTCCTCCTTCCTTCTCCTACTCCTTCCTCCTTCCTTCCTTCTTTCCTTTTTTCCTTCTTTCCTTCTTTCTCCTTCTTTCCTTCCTCTTTCCTTCCTCCCTTCCTCTCCCTTCCCTTCCCTTCCTTCCTTTTCTTTTCTTCCTTCCTTCTCTTTCTTCGTCCCTTCCCCTCCTTCCTCCTTCCTTCCTCCCATGCTTTCCCTTCCCTTTACTTCCTTCCTCCTTCTCCTTCCTTCCTTCCTTCCTTCCTTCCTTCCTTCCTTCCATTTCTTCCTTCCTTCCTTCCTTCCTTCCTTCCTTCCTTCCTTCCTTCCTTCCTTCCTGGGCATTGAGTCTAAAATCATGTCCAGTTTTCACATATTTTTAAAGGGTAGAAATTAAGCTGAACACAGCCCAGCATCACGAATACAATGAAGGAAACATTAGCCTCTGAGCATTCACAGAGTGCATAATGTCACCTCTTACCTCCAGTTGTTTACCTTGCAAAGAAGGGGACGCTTCAGCAAGAAAATGCAGGGAAACCAAGTTAAATTGGTAACAGAGTGCATTGTGGATCAGGTCTGGGCCAGGTTGGGCCCTCCAGGTGTTTTGGACTACAACTCCCACAATTCCTAACAGCCTATCGGCTGTTAGGAATTGTGGGAGTTGCAGTCCAAAACACCTGGAGGGCCCAACCTGGCCCAGACCTGATATAGATGCCCCATAAATGATATAGATGTACTCACCTGGAAAGCTAGGCTGTATTGGGTCCTATGGTGCCGGGGAGACGAAATCCGCCCGGCAACCCGACACCCTTTCCAATGTAGAGCCTGACCTTTTGCTTTCCCCACCTGTCAATCATTAAACAGGTATCCCAAGGCCTTTCGGATGGATCCCTTGCATCATCAGGTGCTTCCCAAAAGAGACACAGTCCTCCATCTGCTTCTTTACCTTAGAGAGGGATAGATATACCTGTTGCTTTTCCTTACCAGGAATCTCTGCCCAGGTGTGCGGAGCCGTAGAGAGAGATACCTGCACAAAGAGGAACAGGGAGGGGTCAGGTTGGCAGGTAACTTGATGCTCCAACCAACGGATGGAAACCAGGGGGAGAAAATAAACACGCCCAGCCCAGGTGAGAGCCAGGTGAGCCTCGTTTTGGGCTAGGCGAAAGGTAAAAGGCATTGAGCTAAGTCACACCTGCAAACCAGGTATACAGGATCCTTGAGGGAGTCTCTCCAACTAGGAATGCGCTCTTGGCCCTTTCTGGCCTTCCCAAGCTGTCCTGGTTACGTCTACACCAATATTAAATATCTTTAATATATGTATAATATATGTATTATAATATGTATATAACTGTAGGATATAAGAAGTGGAAGGAAGGTAATGATGAAGGAAGGAACGAAGGAAGGAACGAAGGAAGGAACGAAGGAACGAAGGAGAGGAGAAAGGGAAGGGAGAAAGGGAAGGATGGAAGGAGAAAGAGGGAGAGAGGGAAGGAGAGAGGAAAGAGGAAAGGAAGGAAAGATGAACAGGAAGAAAAGCAGGATGGAAGGGAAGGAGGGAAGGGAAGGAAGAAAGGAAGGAAGGAAGGAAGGAAGGAAGGAAGGAAGGAAGGAAGGAAGGAAGGAAAGGATGGAAGGAGAAAGAGGGAGAGATGGAAGGAGAGAGGAAAGAGGAAAGGAAGGAAAGATGAACAGGAAGGAAAGCAGGATGGAAGGGAGGAAGGGAAAGTGGGAAGGGAAGGGAAGGGAAGGAAGGAAGGGAGGAAGGGAGGAAGGGAGGAAGGGAGGAAGAGAGGAAGAGAGGAAGGGAGAAAGGGAGAAAGGGAGAAAGGGAGAAAGGGAGAAAGGGAAGGGAGAAAGGAAAGGATGGAAGGAGAAAGAGGGAGAGAGGGAAGGAGAGAGGGAAGGAGAGAGGAAAGGAAGGAAAGATGAGCAGGAAGGAAAGCAGGATGGAAGGGAGGAAGGAGGGAAGGGAAGGGAAGGGAAGGGAAGGGAAGGGAAGGGAAGGAAGGAAGGAAGGAAGGAAGGAAGGAAGGAAGGAAGGGAGAAAGGGAAGGATGGAAGGAGAAAGAGGGAGAGAGGGAAGGAGGGAGGAAAGAGGAAAGGAAGGAAAGATGAACGGGAAGGAAAGAAAGATGGAAGGGAGGAAGGGAAGGAGGGAAGGGAAGGGAGGGAGGGAGCATGGGAAGAATGGAAGGATGGAAGGAGAGAGAGAAGGAGGGAAGAAGGGAAGGAAGAAGGAAGGAAGGAAGGAAAGACAAGAGGGAAGGAAGGACGAAATGGAGGAAGGGAAGAATGGAAGGGGAGAGAGGGAAGGAGGGAGGAAAGAGGGAAGGAAGGAAAAATGAATGGGAAGGAAAGAAGGATGGACGGGAGGAAGGGAAGGAGGGAAGGGAAGGAAGGAAGGAAGGAGTAGGAGGAGGTGGAAGGAAGGAGGGAGGGAAGGGTTGAAGGAAGAAGCATTGGAAGCATTGGAAAGGATGAAAGGGAGCATTGGAAGGATGGAAGGAGAGAGGGAAGGAGGGAAGAAGGCAAGGAAGATGGAAGGAAGGGGAAAAAAGACAAGAGGAAAGGAGGAAGGAAAGAATGGAAGGAGAAAGAAGGAGAGGGGGAAGGAGGGAGGAAAGAGGGAAGGAAGGGAAGGGAAGGGAAGGGAAGGGAAGGGAAGGAAGGAAGGAAGGAAGGAAGGAAGGAAGGAAGGAAAGACAAAAGGGAAGGAAAGATGGATGAAAGGCTGGAAGGGAAGGGGGAAGAAAAAGAGAAAGAAGAACAAAAGGAAGGAAAGAATGGAAGGAGAAAGAGGGAGAGAGGGAAGGAGGGAGGGAAGGATGAAGGAAGGAAAGACAAAAGGGTAGGAAGGAAGGATGAAAGGGAGGAAGGGAAGGATGGAAGGAGAAAGAGGGAGGGAGTGGAAGAAGTAGGAAAGAGGGAAGTTAGGAAAAACGAAAGAGAAGAAGGATGAAACAAGAAAGAGGGAGAAGAGGGAAGAAGGGAGAAAAGTAGGAAGGAAGGAAAGATGAAAGGGAAGGAACGAAGGATGAAAGGAGAAAGAGAGGGGAAGAAGGAGGAAAGAGGGAAGGAAGGAAAGATGAAAGAGAAGGAAAGAATGATGAAATAGTGGAAGGGAAGGATGGAAGGAAGGGAAGGAGCAAGGAAAAAGAGAAGGAAAGGAGGATGAAAGGAAGGAAGGGTAGGATGGAAGGAAGGAAGGAAAGGGTAAAGGAAAGACAAAGACGAAGGAAAGACAAAAAGGAAGGAAGGAGAAAGAGGAAGAAAAGAGAGAAGGGAGGAAGGATGAAAGGGAGGAAGGGAAAGATAGAAGGAGAAGAGGGAAAGAGGGAAGGAGGGGTTGAAAGAGGGAAGGAAGGAAAGACAAGAAGGAAGGATGAAAGGGAGGAAAAGAAGAATGGAAGAAGAAAAATGGGAGAGGGAAGGAGGGAGGAAAGAGGGAAGGAAGGAAGGGAAGACGACAGGGAAGGAAAGAAGGATAAAAGGGTGGAAGGGAGGATAGAAGGAAGGGAAGAAGGAAGAGAAATGAGAAAGAAAGAAGAACAAAAGGGAGACAAGAAAGAATGGAAGGAGAAAGTGAAAGAGGAAAGGAGGGAAGAAAGAAGAAAGGAAGGAAAGACTAAAGGGTAGGAAGGGAGGAGGGGAAGGATGGAAAGAGAAAGTGAGAGAGAGAGAAAGGTAGAAAAGAGGGAAGTTAGGAAAGACGAGAAGGAAGGAAAGAAGGATGAAAGGGTGGAATGGAAAGATGGAAGGAAGGGAAGGAGGAAGGGAAAAGGGAAGGAGGAAAGGGAGGAAGGGAAGGATGGAAGGAAGGAAGGAAGGGTAAAGGAAAGAGAGAAGGAAGGAAAGACAAAGAACGAGAGAGGGAGGAAAGAGAAAAGGAAGGAAGGACAAAAGGGAGGAAGGGAAGGATGGAAGACGAAAGAGGGAAAGAGGGAAGGAAGGAAAGACAAGACAGACGGAAGGGAAAGAAGGGATGGAGGAAGGAAAGTCAGAAGGAAGGATCGATGAAAGGGAGGAGGGAAAGGATGGAAGGAGAAAGAGGGAAGGGAGCAGGAAAGAGGGAAGGAAGGAAAGACAAAATGGACGGAAGGGAAGGAAGGGATGGGGGAAGGAAAGACAGAAGGAAGGAAGGATGAAAGGGAGGAAGGGAAGGATGGAAGGAGAAAGAGGGAAGGAAGGAGGAAAGAGGGAAGGAAAGACAAGATGGACAGTAGGGATGGAAGGAAGGGATGGAGGAAGGAAAGACAGAAGGAAGGAAGGACAAAAGGGAGGAAGGGAAGGATAGAAGGAAGGAAGGAGGAAAGAGGGAAGGAAGGGAAGAAAGGAAGGGATGGAGGAAGGAAAGACAGAAGGAAGGATCGATGAAAGGGAGGAGGGAAAGGATGGAAGGAGAAAGAGGGAAGGGAGCAGGAAAGAGGGAAGGAAGGAAAGACAAAATGGACGGAAGGGAAGGAAGGAATGGAGGAAGGAAAGACAGAAGGAAGGAAGGATGAAAGGGAGGAAGGGAAGGATGGAAGGTGAAAGGGAAAGAAGGAACGAAGGAAAGACAAGATAGACAGAAGGGAAGGAAGGGATGGAGGAAGGAAAGACAGAAGGAAGGAAGGATGAAAGGGAGGAAGGGAAGGATGGAAGGTGAAAGGGAAAGAAGGAACGAAGGAAAGACAAGATAGACAGAAGGGAAGGAAGGGATGGAGGAAGGAAAGACAGAAGGAGGAAGGACAAACGAGAGGAAGGGAAGGATGGAAGGAAAAAGAGGGAAGGAGGAAGGAAAGAGGAAAGGAAGAAAGTAGTCCAATGAATCATGTTTTAGTGACAAAGTGCCTTTTTCATTACAGTAAAAACTAATTAATATATACCTTGGACTTCCTATTTATGGACAGTCCGTAATATATACTTGCTATTTATGGACAAACCCAAATAAACGCCTTGCTTCCCATTATTATGACCTCTCACTATGCATGTACATTATCCAGGATCCCATAGCATGGAGCTGCAGCAATTAAAACGGCACTAAATTGCATTAATGCATGGCTCAATCTGTGGATGCCGAATCCGTCGATACAGAGGCCCGGCTGTACTTTGCTATGCAAGAGAGTACTACACATCCCGGATTTCTAGCCTTTTCCTGGGAATGAAACCCATGCCATTTCGCTTGTGATAGAAAGTGTTCTTTGTGACCAAGGCAAGCACCAACGCCGCCGCTTCCTCCTCCTCCTCCTGCTTTCCTTTGTCTCCAGGGCTTGCTATTTTTGTCTTTTAACACAAACACACTCTGCTCCTCCTTTTCCCAACAGATTTGTGGCCGCTCTTGCATAAATCCTGCACATCTTTACAAGGGAAAAAGAGATTATAAAAAAAAACCACAGCAGAAATCTGTGGATTCATGGGAGGGAATGGAAATGCGCTCTGCACATGCTCAGAGGCCTCGCTCAGACCCATCTGCAGGCTTCAATTTGGAAGTCCTGCCTCTTTAAATCCAGGTTTATGGGCATAGAGATGAAATGCACTCTGCACATGCTCAGGGGCTTGGCTCAGACCCATCTGCAGTCCTGCCTCTTTAAATCCAGACTTATGAGGAAGCCAACTGTATTTTCACAAAAGTGTGATGAAGATGCACTCTGCACATGCTCAGAGGCCCTGCTCAAACCCATTTTCAGCCTTCAATTTGGAAGTCCTGCCTATTTAAACCCAGGTTTATGGGTAAAGAGATGAAATTGCACTCTGCACATGCTCAGAGGTTGTGCTTGAACCCATTTTCAGACTTCAATTTGGAAGTCCTGTCCCTTTAAATCCAGGTTTATGGGCATAGAGATTAAAATGCACTCTGCACATACTCAGAGGCTTGGCTCAGACCCATCTGCAGTCATTTTGAGAGCCTTGCCTCTTTAAATCCAGACTTATGAGGAAGCAAATTGTATTTTCCTAGAAGTGTGATGAAAATGCACTCTGCACATGCTCAGAGGCCTTGCTTGAACCCATTTTCAGCCTTCAGTTTGGAAGTTCTGCCTCTTTAAATCCAGGTTTATGGGTAAGGAGATGAAAATGCATTCTGCACATACTCAGAGGACTTGCTGGGACTCATTCTCAGCCTTTAGTTTGGAAGTCCTGTCCCTTTAAATAGAGATGAAAATGCACTCTGCACATGCTCAGAGGCTTTGCTCAGACCCATCTGCAGACTTCAATTTGAGAGCCCTGCCTCTTTAAATCCAGACTTATGAGGAAGCAAATTGTATTTTCATAAAAGTGTGAAGAAAATGTTCTCTGCACATGCTCAGAGGATCTGCTCGGACCCATTTGCAGCCTTCAGTTTGGAAGTCCTGCCTCTTTAAATCCAGGTTTATGGGCAAGGAGATGACAATGCATTCTGCACATGCTCAGAGGACTTGCTGGGACTCATTTTCAGTCTTCAATTGGGAAGTTCTGCCTCTTTAAATCCAGGTTTATGGGTAAGGAGAAGACAATGCACTCTGCACATGCTCAGAAGCCCTACTGGGACCCATTTTCAGCCTTCAATTTGGAATTCCTGCTTCTTTAAATCCAGACTTAAGGGAAATCGAATTGTATTTCCATGGAAGTGGGATGAAATGCACTCTGCACATGCTCAGAGGCCCTGCTTGGACCCATTTTCAGCCTTCAATTTGGAAGTCCTGCCTCTTTAAATCCAGGCTTATGGGTAAGGAGACGACAATGCACTCTGCACATGCTCAGAGGGCTTGCTCAGACTCATCTGCAGGCTTCAGATTGGAAGTTCTGCTTCTTAAATCCAAATTTTAAGAAATAATTATTATTATTGTTGTTGTTTTCTCTCCTCCAATCGATGGAAAGGCAAACTCATAGGAGTGAGACGAAAAATACTTTGCACATGCTCAGAGACCGCCTTGATTATCGAATTATAGATTGTGATGGATTTCTTCTCCAAATACATATGAAAACCTGGGAAGCCAAGGAGCAAAATGGGGGTCAAACAAGGACATTGACCTAAACCAGATTGCGGCTCTCCTTCATAATTTTCCCCCTCTCTTTCTCTCATTGAAATATTCATTGACCTTTCAGAAATACACTCGAAGCCTCCAAAGAAAATGAGCAGCAAAGGGATGTGAATGTGGCTGTAGGGTAAACTACAACTCCCACTATGGTGAGTCAGTCCCCTCAAGCTCCTCCAGGAGGTTGAGTTAGTCATAGGGATTGTGTGTGCCAAGTTTGGTCCAAGTCCATCATCGTTGGAGGTCACCATTTCTGGTTGTGGGTGAACTACAACTCCCAGAAAGGAAGGTCAGTTCCCCCCAAACTCCTCCAGTAATCTAATTTCTGCATATCAGGTATGTGTGCCAAGTTTGGTCCAGATCTATCCGTGTTTGGGTTCACAGTGCTCTCTGGATGTAGGTAGGTGAACTACAACTCCCCCAAATCAAGGTGAATTTTCTCCAGACCTTCAGTACTTTTTTTGCTGATCATGGGAGTTCTGTTTTCCAAGTTTGGTTCAATTCCATCTTTGGTGATGTTCAGAGTGCTCACTTACTGCAGGTGAACTATAAATCCCAATTTCTAAACTCCATCTTTGGTGGAGTTCAGAGTGCTCACTTACTGCAGGTGAACTATAAATCCCAATTTCTAAACTCCATCTTTGGTGAAGTTCAGAGTGCTCACTGAGTGCAGGTGAACTATGAATCCCAGTTCCTAAACTCCATCTTTGGTGGAGTTCAGATTGCTCATTGATTGCAGGTGAACTATAAATCCCAGTATCTACAACTCCCAAAATGCCCAAGCCATTTTCCCTTAAAACCCACCAGGATTCAAATTTGGGTAGATCAGGTATGCATGCCAAGTTTGGTCCAGATCCATCATTGTTTGAGTCCATAGTGCTCTCTGGATGTAGGTGAACTACAACTCCCAGACTGAAGGTCCATGCCCAGCAAAACCTTTCAGTATTTTCTGCTCGTCATGGGAGCTTTGTGTGCCAAGTTTGGTCTAATCCCATCTTTGGTGGAGTCCAGAATGCTCATTGATTGCAGGTGAACTATAAATCCCAGTATCAACTCCAAAATGTCCAGGCCAATTCCCCTCAAAATCCAAATGCAAATTTAGGAATATTGGGTATGCATACCAAGTTTGGTCCAGATCCATCATTGTTTGAGTCCACAGTGCTCTCTGGATGTAGGTGAACTACAACTCCCAAACTCAAGGTCAATTCCCACCAAAACCTTTCAGTATTTTCTGTTGGTCATGGGAGCTCTGTGTGCCAACTTAGGTCCACTTCCATCTTTGGTGGAGTTCAGAATGCTAACTGATTGCAGGTGAACTATAAATCCCAGTATCAACTCCCAAATGTCCAGGCCAATTCCCCTCACAAGCCATGTGTATCTGTATATATGTGTGTGTGTATATTTGTGTGTGCTTGGGTATATGTATATATGTGTGTGTATGTAATGTGTGTGTATATATTTGTGTGTGCTTGGGTATATATATACACATGTGTATGTATGTGTGTGTGCATGTGTATATTTGTGTGTGCATGTGTATATGTATATATGTGTGTGCATGTAATGTGTGTGTGTGTATATTTGTGTGTGCTTGGGTATATATATACACATGTGTATATATGTGTGCATGTGTATATTTGTGTGTGCATGTGTGTATGTAATGTATGTGTTTATATATTTGTGTGTGCTTGGATATATATATAAACATGTGTATCTATGTGTGCATGTGTATATTTGTGTGTGCATGTGTATATGTATATATGTGTGTGTATGTAATGTGTGTGTGTGTATATTTGTGTGTGCTTGGGTATATATATATACACGTGTATGTATGTGTGTGTGCATGTGTATATTTGTGTGTGCATGTGTATATGTATATATGTGTGTGCATGTAATGCGTGTGTGTGTATATTTGTGTGTGCTTGGGTATATATATACACATGTGTATGTATGTGTGCATGTGTATATTTGTGTGTGCATGTGTATATGTATATATGTGTGTGTATGTAATGTATGTGTTTGTATATTTGTGTGTGCTTGGGTATATATATACACATGTGTATGTATGTGTGCATGTGTATATTTGTGTGTGCATGTGTATATGTATATATGTGTGTGTATGTAATGTATGTGTTTGTATATTTGTGTGTGCTTGGGTATATATATACACATGTGTATGTATGTGTGCATGTGTATATTTGTGTGTGCATGTGTATATGTATATATGTGTGTGTATGTAATGTATGTGTGTGTATATTTGTGTGTGCTTGGTATATATATATACACGTGTATGTATGTGTGTGTGCATGTGTATATTTGTGTGTGCATGTGTATATGTATATATGTGTGTGTATATTTGTGTGTGCTTGGGTATATATATAAACATGTGTATGTATGTGTGCATGTGTATATTGGTGTGTGCATGTGTATACGTATATATGTGGGTGTATGTAATGTTATGTGTGTGTATATTTGTGTGTGCTTGGGTATATATATATACACATGTGTATGTATGTGTGCATGTGTATATTTGTGTGTGCATGTGTATATGTATATATGTGGGTGTATGTAATGTGTGTGTTTGTATATTTGTGTGTGCTTGGGTATATATATACACGTGTATGAATGTGTGCATGTGTATATGTACATGAGTGTGTGTGTGTATATGTGTGTGTGTGTGTGTGTGTGTATGGTGTATGTTTGGGGTTTTAAAGTCCGTTCTGCTAGGGTTTTTTGTTGTTGATGTTGGGTTGTGGGTTTTTTTTTGTAATTTTAGGGGTGATGAACACTCATTGGTCTGTTAGGGGTGTAGTGTCCAAATTTCGTGTCAATTCGTTCAGTGGTTTCTGAGTTCTGTTAATCCCACAAACGAACGCTACATTTTTATTCATATAGATATATAGATTTACAGCCCTGCAAAACAAAACAATCACTTCCTTCTGCCCAGGAGAATGGAAGTTTTCAGCACTTTGGGGACGCGGCGGATGGTGAGCGACACGCGTGTCCCCCGCTGCAGCGTGGATCCGGGTTCGTACCCGCAGGCGTTGGCCACATGTCCCGTGACGGCGTCTTCTGTGATGGGACGGATGCCGTGAAGGTAGCGGACATACATGTCTTCCCTCAAAACCAAGAGGCTTCGGGGCTGAAGCAGCAAAGACAGGAAGCGGCGCTGCTCTTCCGTCTGCGGGACCGAACCCTGGAAGGTAAAAGGCAAATCTTAGATTTCTGAGACAGAAAAATGTGTTTTGAAAAGGAAGGAGGAATTAATTCACTGGATTTAAGACATATGACAAAAAAAATTAATTAAACTATAGGGACCCCCAAAGGGCATCTAGTCCACCTCCTTCAGTCAGGCAGAGTTACATGGAATTAGAGATGTACGTTGGTTAGAGAAACCATGTAGCTATAGAATTTTTTTCCCCAAGTATGTTTATGTACGTATAAGTATTGTTAACTGATACATTATTATGTTCGATTAAACAAAAGATCATTAGAGACAATTGTGCATTTTTGGCAAAGAACATGACTTATTAATTTTAGTTTTTGGTGATTAGAAAGGATTGGTTATGGAAAGGAAATTAGTGTCAATGTTAGAGAGGTATGGAAATAGATATATGTCCCTCTGTGCATACATAAACATATGTGTGTGTATATATATATCATAATAATATCTATCCATATAATAGAATATATATATATATATATATATGAACACACACACACAGACATATATCATATCATAGAATATATATATACACACATATATATATCATAGAATAATATATATATATACACACACACATATATTATAGAATAATATATATATACACACACACATATATTTCATAGAATAATATGTATATACACACACATATATCATAGAATAATATATATACACACAATATATATATCATAGAATAATATATATACCCACAAATATATCATAGAATAATATATATATATATATATATATATATATATATATATATACAAACCATAGAATAATATATATATATATATACACACACACAAACCATAGAATAATATATATACACACATATATATCATAGAATAATATATATATATACAAACCATAGAATAATATATATATATACACACACATATATATCACAGAATAATATGTATATACACACATATATCATAGAAATATATATATACACACATATATGTCATAGAATAATATATATATACACACAAACCATAGAATATATATCCACACATATATATACATACATACATACACACACATATATATCATAGAATTATATATATATATATATATATACACACACACATATATCATAGAATGATATAAACACACACATATGTCATAGAATAATATATTTTCATATACGCACACATATTTATCAGAATTATATATATATATATATATACACACACACCACATACACATATATCATAGAATTATACACGCATATATATATATATACACACATAGAGACTCTCAGTTAACCAGAACTCAAGGAACTGGAACTTTCAAGCAACCGACAAAGAAATCAAATAAATAATACTATAAAATTTATATATATACATAACACAACCAAAGCTGTGTTGCATTGAGTCAAATTTGCCTTTGTTTGCTTTTTATTACCGTGTTTCAATATTAATATCAAGTCAATACACAGGGCATACTATTAGTTAGGCCTATTTTTTTTAAATAGTAACTCTCAAGCAACCAGAAACAACATTTTTCCAGAATTATCACTTTTATTTCCCTCTCTTGTTTTTGTTTATTGTACCATTACGAATATGGATCTTAGCAATCAATCTGACCAGCAAAGGCTTGCAAGTTCCGTCCAGCCAGAATCAGCAGGAAGTGTCAATTGTGTGATTTTTTCAAAGGATATCTGGAGCCTTTGTGTTACCTCTCCGCCTTCCTCTTGCTGCCCTCTCCCGACCGGATGGTAGAAGTCGAGGGAAGTGTGGGAGCCCAGGCTGATGGTGGTGACCGCCGGGAAATAGAGGGGACCGTCCTCATGCGGCTGGAAGAGAAGGGAAAGGCGCCGTCTGGAATACGTGGGATGGCCACACACCATGACGGCCACTGGTCTCCCATCCCAACACATCATAAAGGCACACGAAAGAGTCTGGGAAAGTCCTAGAGACAATTCTGGGACATGCATATGTATGTATATGTCTATATATCTATGTGTATATTATTATTATTATTATTATTATTATTATTATTATTTATAATATTGAGACCATTTTGGGACATGCATATGTATGTATATGTCTATATATGTGTATATTATTATTATTATTATATTATTATTATTATTATTAATAATAATATTGAGACCATTTTGGGATATGCATATGTATGTATATGTCTATATATCTATGTGTATATTATTATTATTATTATTATATTATTATTTATAATATTGAGACCATTTTGGGACATGCATATGTATGTATATGTCTATATATGTGTATATTATTATTATTATTATATTATTTATAAGATTGAGACCATTTTGGGACATGCATATGTATGTGTATGTCTATATATCTATGTGTATATTATTATTATATTATTATTATTTATAATATTGAGACCATTTTGGGACATGCATATGTATGTATATGTCTCTATATCTATGTGTATATTATTATTATATTATTATTATTTATAATATTGAGACCATTTTGGGACATGCATATGTGTGTATATGTCTATATATCTATGTGTATATTATTATTATTATTATTATTATTATTATTATTTATAATATTGAGACCATTTTGGGATATGCATATGTATGTATATGTCTATATATGTGTATATTATTATTATTATTATTATTATTATTATATTATTTATAATATTGAGACCATTTTAGGATATGCATATGTATGTATATGTGTATATTATTATTATTATTATTATTTATAATATTGAGACCATTTTGGGACATACATATGTATGTATATGTGTATATTATTATATTATTATTATTATATTATTATTATTATTATTATTATTATTTATAATATTGAGACCATTTTGGGATATGCATATGTATGTATATGTGTATATTACTATTATTATTATTATTATTATTATTATTATTTATAATATTGAGACCATTTTGGGATATGCATATGTATGTATATGTCTATATATCTATGTGTATATTATTATTATTATATTATTTATAATATTGAGACCATTTTGGGACATGCATATGTATGTATATGTCTATATATGTGTATATTATTATTATTATTATTATTATTATTATTTATAATATTGAGGCCATTTTGGGACATGCATATGTATGTATATGTCTATATATCTATTTGTATATCATTATTATTATTATTATTATTATTATATTATTTATAATATTGAGACCATTTTGGGATATGCATATGTATGTGTATGTCTATATATCTATGTGTATATTATTATTATATTATTATTATTTATAATATTGAGACCATTTTGGGATATGCATATGTATGTATATGTCTATATATCTATGTGTATATTATTATTATTATATTATTGATAATATTGAGACCATTTTGGGACATGCATATGTATGTATATGTCTATATATGTGTATATTATATTATTATTATTATTATTATTATATTATTATTTATAATATTGAGACCATTTTGGGACATGCATATGTATGTATATGTCTATATGTCTATGTGTATATTATTATTATTATATTATTTATAATATTGAGACCATTTTGGGACATGCATATGTATGTATATGTCTATATATGTGTATATTATTATTATTATTATTATTATTATTATTATTTATAATATTGAGACCATTTTGGGACATGCATATGTATGTATATGTCTATATGTCTATGTGTATATTATTATTATTATATTATTTATAATATTGAGACCATTTTGGGACATGCATATGTATGTATATGTCTATATATGTGTATATTATTATTATTATTATTATTATTATTATTTATAATATTGAGACCATTTTGGGATATGCATATGTATGTATATGTCTATATATCTATGTGTATATTATTATTATTATATTATTTATAATATTGAGACCATTTTGGGACATGCATATGTATGTATATGTCTATATATGTGTATATTATTATTATATTATTATTATTATTATTATTATTATTATTTATAATATTGAGACCATTTTGGGATATGCATATGTATGTATATGTGTATATTATTATTATTATTATTATTATTATATTATTATTATTATTATTATTATTTATAATATTGAGACCATTTTGGGATATGCATATGTATGTATATGTGTATATTATTATTATTATTATTATTATTATTATATTATTATTATTATTATTATTATTATTATTATTATTTATAATATTGAGACCATTTTGGGATATGCATATGTATGTATATGTCTATATATGTGTATATTATTATTATTATTATTATTATTTATAATATTGAGACCATTTTGGGACATGCATATGTATGTATATGTCTATATATGTGTATATTATTATTATTATTATTATTATTATTATTATATTATTATTATTATTATATTATTTATAATATTGAGACCATTTTGGGACATGCATATGTATGTATATGTGTATATTATTATTATTATTATTATATTATTATTATTATTATTATTATTATTATTATTTATAATATTGAGACCATTTTGGGATATGCATATGTATGTATATGTGTATATTATTATTATTATATTATTATTATTATTATTATTATTATTTATAATATTGAGACCATTTTGGGATATGCATATGTATGTATATGTCTATATATCTATTTGTATATTATTATTATTATTATTATTATATTATTATTATTATTATTTATAATATTGAGACCATTTTGGGACATGCATATGTATGTATATGTCTATATATGTGTATATTATTATTATTATTATATTATTATTTATAATATTGAGACCATTTTGGGACATGCATATGTATGTATATGTCTATATAACTATGTGTATATTATTATTATATTATTATTATTTATAATATTGAGGCCATTTTGGGACATGCATATGTATGTATATGTCTATATATGTGTATATTATTATTATTATTATATTATTATTATTTATAATATTGAGACCATTTTGGGGCATGCATATGTATGTCTATGTCTATATATCTATGTGTATATTATTATTATTATATTATTATTATTTATAATATTGAGGCCATTTTGGGACATGCATATGTATGTCTATATATCTATGTGTATATTATTATTATTATTATTATTATTATTATATTATTATTTATAATATTGAGACCATTTTGGGATATGCATATGTATGTATATGTCTATATATCTATGTGTATATTATTATTATTATATTATTTATAATATTGAGACCATTTTGGGACATGCATATGTATGTATATGTCTATATATGTATATATTATTATTATTATATTATTATTATTATTATTATTTATAATATTGAGACCATTTTGGGATATGCATATGTATGTATATGTCTATATATGTATAAATTATTATATTATTATTATTATTATTATTATTATTATTATTTATAATATTGAGACCATTTTGGGACATGCATATGTATGTATATGTCTATATATGTATATATTATTATTATATTATTATTATTATTATTATTATTTATAATATTGAGACCATTTTGGGATATGCATATGTATGTATATGTCTATATATGTATAAATTATTATTGTTAGGTTTTACTATGTATTAAGTCATGCACTGCTAATGAGTTAATGGGCTTCTGTTGGGAATGCTGTGAATGCATTGATTGTATGTGGGGAATCATTTGGGAAATGTGTTTTTGCCTACTCAGAGTGATTGTCTATGACACAATCCTGGGTTTGGGTTGGGTCAATTAGTTAGTAACCAATCAAGGAGTAAATGTATTGTAAATGTATTGTATATAAGGAAACCATGTACAATGTATATTCCCCCTTCCTTTGATGTTGTGCTGTTGTGATGTTATTCGTCAAAGACTATAAAAGAACCTGTCTACTTGGACATGATACTGCATACTGTGGTGAGTCTGTGAGTCTGTAATATCATCTAAAACTGGGGGAAAGACAATAGTAAAAACTGGATAATGGCCGGGCATGTGCTCAAGTATCTACTGTGGAAGCAGAAGACTGAAAAGTGCTGAGCAGGAGGAAAGCTGCTGGAACGCGCTGAGGCTGTGCAAGTGTGAAGTTAACACTGGCCATAACAATTATTATATTATTATTATTATTATTATTTATAATATT
>NC_090035.1:77871748-77884248 GCF_037176765.1 Anolis sagrei | reverse complement strand
ATTGGAAGATGATGTGAAAGGCAGTCAAGAACCAACATTGCGGGAAGTCAAGAGTAGTACACTGCTTCAAGTGCAAAAGACAGAGGGAATACCATAAAAACACAATCCAGAGCAGAAGAGAAAACTGGCCAAAAAAGGCTCTCCAGGGACAGTTCCTGGGAAAAATTGAGAATCAAATTGACAAATAAAAAACATGGCTGTGGCTCACAAATGGGACTCTGGAAAAGGAGACAAAGGAGGACCTGATTCTGGCAACCCAAGAACAAGCCATTCGAACCAAGGCCATCAGAGCCAGAATTGAAAAGTCGATGACAGATCCCAAGTGTAGACTCTGCAAGGAAGCAGAGGAAACAATAGATCCCATCCTCAGCTGCTGCAGGAAGATCGTGGGCAGACTACAAGCAGAGGCACAACACCGTTGCTCAGATGATTCATTGGAACTTGTGCCACAAACACCATCTGTGGGATCACAAGCTGGAAAAAGTTACAGAAAATGAACACGTCATGCTCCTCTGGGACTTCCGGATTCAGACAGACAGAGTTTTGGAGCACAATACTCCTGACCTCACGATCGTGTTAAAAAACAAAGTATGGATTGTCGATGTGACAAGCAGGATTGCAGAGAAACAACTGGAAAAGCTGACACGATACGAGGATTTCAAGATCGAACTGCAGAGACTCTGGCACAAGCTAGTCAAGGGGGTCCCAGTGGTGATCGGCACACTGGGTACAGTGCCTCAAGACCTTGGCCTGCACTTAAACACAATCCGTGCTGACAAAATTACCATCTGCCATCTGCAAAAGGCCACCTTAATGGGATCTGCATGCATTATTCGCCAATGCATCACACAGTCGTTGACACTTGGGAAGTGTCTGATGTGTGATCCAATACAACAGCCAGCAGAGTGTCTGCTGTGGACTCATCTTGTTGTGTTTCTAATAATAATAATAAGTCTTCTTTATTTTTATTTTTTGTATTTTTTTTGTGTGTGGATGTATTCTTGTAGGTTTTTTTAAAGGGTTTTATTTAGGATTTTTTTTTTACTTCTTGCATTATTGGTATTTCTCTCTCTTTTTTTTTCCTTTCTTTTCTATACCTAATTGTTCTCACTCTTTCGTTGTATTCTATATAAAATCTAATAAAATTTCTTTTAAAAAAATACACCAGATATAAAGGTTTTAATTATTCATTATCAGTTATATTGGTGCCAAACTCAGCCAAGAAGTAAATGGAAACAAGAAAGATATTGTCCCGTCTCCAAACTTTGTATTTCAATAAAGAGATAAAAGTGGCATAGAATATAATAATAATAATAATAATATAGGTCTTACGTAATTAAATAGCTTTTAATTATTACTTTTTAAATATATTGTCGAAGGCTTTCATTGCTTTGACTCTAAAAGAGAAAAGGTATGTATATAAATATATAGCAACAAAACACATCAAACAATTCAAACCTGTTTAAATCTGCATACCTGTTGGAGAAGGTAAGCCTCCTCTGCTTCAGAGATGAAATCAGGAATATAAAAGGCTTCTGGGGGAGACTGTGAATTGGAAGGAACACATATATTGTGTTAATTGGTGTACATCTGAATATAATTTTTACATAATTGGTGTACATCTGAATAATTTTTAAAGTTAATAATAATAATAAATAATATGGTTACCTTTGCCATTCGAATGTATACAAAGTGATATTTTAGTGAATACTTTATTATTATCTGACTTCAATTTATGTACATTGAGAAAGGTAATTTAATAGTAAATAATAATAATAATAATATAAAATAATAATGTGCAATAATAATAATATAACGAACCTTTGCCAGTCTAATAAATACAAAGTAATATTTTAATGAATATTTTACTCAGTTCTTGTGGGTTTTTTCGGGCTATATGGCAAAACGTCAGGAGAAATGCCTCTAGAACATGGCCATATAGCCCGAAAAAAACCCACAAGAACTGAGTGATTCCAGCCATGAAAGCCTTCGACAATACATTGAATATTTTACTGTTTGCTGGCTTCAATCCATATGCAAAGAGAAAGGCAAAATAGTAGTAAATAATAATCATAATATAAAATAATAATAATATAATGAATATGGTTACCTTTGCCAGTCTAATGTATACAAAGTGATATTTTAATGAATATTTTATTGTTTTCTGGCTTCAATGTATGTACAATGAGAAAGGCAAGAGAATAGTAATAAAAATAATAATAATAATAATAGTATAATAATAATATAACGAATATGGTTACTTTTGCCAGTCTAATGTATGTAAAGAGATATTTTAATGAATATGTTATTGTTCGCTGGCTTCAATCCATATACAAAGAAAAAGGCAAGATAGTAGTAAATAATAATAATAATAATAATATAAAGAATATGAATACCTTTGCCAGTCTAATGTATACAAAGTGACATTTAATAAATATTTTATTGTTAGCTAGCTTCAATCCATATACCAAGAGAAAGGCAAGATAGTAGAAAATAGTAGTAGTAGTAGTAGTAGTAGTAAATAACAATACCAAAATTATTGTTATTATTGTTATTATCATTATGAATAGGGTTACTTTTGCCAGTCTAATGCATACAAAGTGACATTTTAATGAATATTTAATTGTTTTCTGGCTTCAATTTATGTACAACTAGCTTGGGGACCCGGCGTTGCCCGGGTTATTAGAGAAAGTGGGTAATGGTGGTTCTGTATGCCAAGTTTGGTCTTTATTGGTCTTTGGATAACGGCTGCATTATTTTAAGGAAGTGAGTGAAGGTACTTGAAGTCCCATCATCCATGGCCCATCCTCCTACAAACAGCAGCAGGATATAGAGTGGGTCATGGGGGCTCTGTGTGCCAAGTTTGGTCTTTATCAGTCATTAGATGAGGGTGGCAGTGGTGTCAGCAGGATGTAGAGTGGATCATGGGGGCTCTGTGTGCCAAGTTTGGTCTTGATCGGTCATTAGAAGAGAGTTGTAGCAATCTTCGGAAGGGAGTGGAGGTACTTGAATCCCATCATCCATGGTCTGTCCTCCTCCAAACTGCACCAGGATGTAGAGTGGGTCATTGGAGCTCCATGTGCCAAGTTTAGTCTTGATTAGTCATTGGCGAGG
This sequence comes from Anolis sagrei, assembly GCF_037176765.1. Lineage (NCBI taxonomy): Eukaryota > Metazoa > Chordata > Lepidosauria > Squamata > Anolidae > Anolis > Anolis sagrei. The sequence goes on along the minus strand of NC_090035.1, from coordinate 77,881,134 downwards.
GTCTCAGTGGTCTCAGGAAGTGAGCAAAGGTACTGCAAGTCCCATCATCCATCTCCATTTTTTTCCAAACAACACCAGGACGTAAAGTGGGTCATGAGAGGTCTATGTGCCAAGTTTGGTCTTGATCCGTCATTGGATGAGGTTTGCAGAGGTCTCAGAATGTGAGTGAAGGTACTGGAAGTTCCATCATCCATGGTCAACCCTCCTCCAAAACTGCAGCAGGCTGTAGAGTGGGTCATGGGGGCTCTGTGTGCCAACTTTGGTCTTGATTGGTCATTAGATGAGTTTTGCAGCAGACTCGGGGAGTGGAGGTACTTGAAGTCCCATCATCCATGATCTGTCCTCCAAACCACACCAGGATGTAGAGTGGGTCATTGGAGCTCCATGTGCCAAGTTTAGTCTTGATTAGTCATCGGCGAGGGTCTCAGTGGTCTCAGGAAGTGAGTGAAGTGACTGCAAGTCCCATCATCCATTGTCAAATTCTTCCAAACCGCACCAGGATGTAGAGTGGGTCATGCTGGGTCTCTGTGTAAATTGTGGTCCTGATCCATCATCGTTGGCAGTTGTAATGGTCTTAGGAAGGGAGTGCAGGTATTGCAAGTCCCATCGTCCATGGTGCATCCTCCTTCAAACTGCACCTGGATGTAGAGTGCGTCATGGAGACTCAGTGTGCCAAGTTTGGTCTTTATTGGTAATTGGATGATGGTTGCAGTGGTCTGAAGAATTGAGCAATGGTACTGCAAGTCCCATAATCCACGGTCCATCCCCGGCCAAACCACACCAGGACGTAAAGAGGGTCATGAGAGGTCTATGTGCGAAGTTTGGTCCTGATCAGTCATTGGATAAGGTTAACAGCGGTCTCAGAATGCGAGTGGTGGTACTGCAAGTCCCATCATCCATGGTTCATACTCCTCCAAACTGCAGTAGGATGTGGAGTGGGTGATGGGGGCTCTGTGTGCCTATTTTGGTCTGTATTGGTAGTGTTCTGACCCAGCCCCCGGCCTTTCCTTTCCTCTCTCATCTCGGAATCTTGAATTTGAGTCTGGCCAATCAGAGACCATATGCAAATTTCCTTCTGTCATGCCCCGTTTCTGCCATGAACCCTCTTCTCCACCAGGGGCTCCTATTGAAGCTGCCCAATCAGAAACCATATGCAAATAGCACCACAGTGGCAGCCAATCGGAAAGCTGCCACATACACTTCCGCCCTCCACACTTCCTCTGTCCTTCCCATACAAACAAACACTCTTCTTTATTATATATACAGATGAGAAAGGCAAGATAACAGTTAATAATAATAATAATAACAACAACAACAAATATGGTTACCTTTGACAGTCTAAGTATACCAAGTGATATTTTAATGAATATTTTATTGTTAGCTGACTTCAATCCATATACAAAGAGAAAGGCAAGGTAGTAGAAAATAATATCAGTAGTAGTAGTAAATAACAACAGCACTATTATTATTATTATTATTATTATTATGAATATGGTTAGCTTTGCCAGTCTAATATATACAAAGTGATACTTTAATGAATATTTTATTGTTATCTGGCTTCAATCTATGTACAATGAGAAAGACAAGATAACAGTAAATAATAATAATAATAATAATAATAATAATAATAATAATAGTATAATAATAATATAATGAATATGGTTACCTTTGCCAGTCTAATGTATATAAAGTAATATTTTAATGAATATTTTATAGTTTTCTGGCTTCAATTTATGTACAATGAGAAAGGCAAGATAATAGTAAATAATATAATAATAATAATAATAATAATAATAATAATATAACAAATATGGTTACCTTTGCCAGTCTAATGTATACAAAGTGATATTTTAATTAATATTTTATTGTTAGCTGGTTTCAATCCACATACAAAGAGAAAGGCAAGATAGTAGAAAATAATAACAGTACTTACTTACTTACTTACTTAGGTGATCCTTTGTAGTCCGAGGATGATGGCCCTCCAAGTTCAGTGTCCTGGCGGTGGGTCCATAGGTGGCTGTGGAGCCCTATTCTTGCTCTGCATCTTCTTCCGCAGTGAGGGCATTGGTTTCCAGGTGGAAGGCGGTCCTGGTCGGGGTTGGCTTGACGCACGTTCCTCCTGGCACGTTTCTCCCTTTCGCCCTCCATTTGTGCCTCTTCAAATTCTGCAGCACTGCTGGTCACAGCTGACCTCCAGCTGGAGCGCTCAAGGGCCAGGGCTTCCCAGTTCTCAGTGTCTATGCCAGAGTTTTTGAGGTTGGCTTTGAGCCCATCTTTCAATCTCTTTTCCTGTCCTCCAACATTCCTTTTTCCGTTCTTGAGTTTGGAGTAGAGCAACTGCTTTGGGAGACGGTGGTTGGACATCCGGACAATGTTGTCGGTCTAGCAGAGTTGATGGCGGAGGACCATCGCTTCAATGCTGGTGGTCTTTGCTTCTTCCAGCATGCTGACGTTTGTCCACCTGTCTTTCCAAGAGATTTGCAGGATTTTCTGGAGGCAGCGCTGATGGTATCGTTCCAGGAGTTGCATGTTTAGAGTGGCTGGTAGATCATCTTCTGAATGTGCACAGATGACGTTGTCATCAGCAGATGTTGTTGTAACCTTGGTTTTGACTTTCAGTCTGCTGAGGTTAAATAGCTTGCCCTCTGTCCAATAGATGATTTCCACTCTGGTGGGAAACTTCCCATCAACAAGATGAAGTATCATAGCAATGAAGATGGAGCGCTGCGATTCACTGTGTCGACACAGTGATAATATTTATTTATCGTGTCAGTGCAACCAGTCAATTATATTACATTTCTAACAGAACAAAGCAAAAACAAAAACAAAAAACCCAGACAAAATACAGTATTGTGAGTTTGGTAGTTGATTAAATGTCCTTTGACCAGTATTTGGCCACTTGGGAGTGCCTCTGGTGTTGCTGCAAGAAGGTCCTCCCTTGTGCATGTGGCAGGGCTCAGATTGCATTGCAGCAGGTGGTCTGTGGTTTGCTCCTCTCCACACTCGCATGTCGTGGATTCCACTTTGTGGCCCCATTTCTTGAGGTTGGCTCTGCATCTCGTGGTGCCAGAGCGCAGTCTGTTCAGCGCCTTCCAAGTCTGTGTGCCCAGGGGGGAGTCTCTCATTTGGTATCAGCCATTGGTTGAGGTTCTGGGTTTGAGCCTGCCACTTTTGGACTCTCTCTTGCCGAGGTGTTCCGGCGAGTGTCTCTGTAGATCTTAGAAAACTACGTCTTGATTTAAGTTGTTGACGTGCTGGCTGATACCCAAACAGGGGAAGAGCTGGAGATGTCTCTGCCTTGGTCCTTTCACTATTGGCTGCTACTTCCCGGCGGATGTCAGGTGGTGCAATACCGGCTGAGCAGTGTAATTTCTCCAGTGGTGTAGGGCACAAGCACCCCGTGATAATGCGGCATGTCTCATTAAGAGCCACATCCACTGTTTTAGCGTGGTGAGATGTGTTCCACATTGGGCATGCATACTCAGCAGCAGAGTAGCACAGCGCAAGGGCAGATGTCTTCACTGTGTCTGGTTGTGATCCCCAGGTTGTGCCAGTCAGCTTTTGTATGATATTGTTTCTAGCACCCACTTTTTGCTTGATGTTCAGGCAGTGCTTCTTGTAGGTCAGGGCACGGTCCAGAGTGACTCCCAGGTATTTGGGTGCGCTGCAATGCTCCAGTGGGATTCCTTCCCAGGTAATAATCCTCAGAGCTCGGGATGCTTGTCTGTTCTTGAGATGAAAGGCACATGTCTGTGTTTTAGATGGGTTGGGGATCAGCTGGTTTTCCCTGTGATAGGCAGTAAGAGCACTTTGAGCTTCAGAGAGCTTCTGTTCTGCCATCTCAAAGCTCCCTGCTTGAGTGGTGATGGCAAGATCATCAGCATAGATGAAACTCTCCGTCCCTTCTGGCAGTAGCTGGTCATTTGTGTAAATGTGAAACATTGATCATACAACCTGGTTTTCCCTGTAATAGGTAGTAAGAGCACCTAGAGCTTCGGAGAGCTTCTGTTCAACCATCTCAAAGCTCCCTGCTTGAGCGGTGATGGCACGATCATCAGCATAGATGAAGCTCTCTGTCCCTTCTGGCAGTGGTTGGTCATTTGTGTAGATGTTGACCATGGATGGAGCAAGCACGCTCCCCTGAGGCAGGCCGTTCTTCTGTTTCCGCCATCTGCTTCTCTGGCCCTGAAACTCAACAAAGAAGCTCCTGTTTTGTAGCAGGTTTCCTATGAGGCGGGTGAGGTGGTAATAACAGTTGTAGTAGTAAATAGCAACAACAATATTGTTGTTGTTACCTGTGCCAGTCTACTGTATACAAGATATGTTAATGAGTATTTTATTGTTAGCTGGCTTCAATCCATGTATGAAGAGAAAGGCAAGATAGTAATAAACAACAACAACAACAACATCAACAACAACAACAACAATAACAACAATACAAATAATATGTTTACCTTTGCCACTCGAAATGCCTCCAAATCCAAAAGATTTACATCTGACATCTTGCAAGCAGGATAAAGTGGAGCCCAGATCTTTGCTTCACCATGCTAATTAGTAAAAATTAGTCCTAATAATGACCTTAATCAGCCAATGTCTTCATTCAGAACCTTTCCTGCAGCTCTCTGCAGCCATGGTGGGCTTGCAGCAGCACTGAGCTCACAAACCCCGCCCCTTTCTGGCTCTTCGGAACGCTAATTGGTGCATCGGGGACTAAAAAGGCGGGCCCTTTGGCGGGATGGTTTTCCATTGGGCAGGAGCGCTGCCACTCAAAGCGGCACCCGGAAGTATCTTGCAAAGAGGCAGAAATGTGGCTTTGGGGAGTTTGCAAAAGGGAAAAACAGAGACTGTATTATTATTATTATTATTATTATTATTATTATTATTATTATTATTATTATTATTATTATTGCTGTTGTTATAGGTTATATAGTACTATCTTTATAATATATTTATATTATAAATATAATACTATATAAACTATAACCACAGCAATAATAATAATAATATATAGTATTATATTTATTTATTTATTTATTATTAATATTTTATTATACATTTATCAAACAACATGTATAAGCATACATTCTTCCCTCTTTTTACCACATCTTAGATAGAAGAATTTGTCATATTATATACAATCTAACAGTAAAAATAATCAAATACATCTTTAAGCATATTTCTTATCATTCTGTTACAACTTATACTATGTATATCTCTACCACACACCTTTTATCTACTTATACATGTTTTATTTCTTTATAATTAGTATTATACCATTTCCCACCTCTTCCCTTTACCTTTAGTTTGTGGAGTGGAAATAATCTATCGGACAGATGGCAAGCTATTCAACCTCAGCAGACTGAAAGCCAAAACCAAGGTTACAACAACATCTGTTATAGAACTCCAGTATGCTGATGACAACGTCATCTGTGCACATTCAGAAGAAGAGGGTGGAAATGGTTACAACAATATCTGTTACAGAACTCCAGTATGCTGATGACAACGTCATCTGTGCACATTCAGAAGAAGAGGTTGGAAATGGTTACAACAATATCTGTTACAGAACTCCAGTATGCTGATGACAACGTCATCTGTGCACATTCAGAAGAAGAGGGTGGAAATGGTTACAACAATATCTGTTATAGAACTCCAGTATGCTGATGACAACGTCATCTGTGCACATTCAGAAGAAGAGGGTGGAAATGGTTACAACAACATCTGTTATAGAACTCCAGTATGCTGATGACAACGTCATCTGTGCACATTCAGAAGAAGAGGGTGGAAATGGTTACAACAATATCTGTTATAGAACTCCAGTATGCTGATGACAACGTGGTCTGTGCACATTCAGAAGAAGATCTACAAGCCACTCTAAACACCTTTGCAGAAGCATACGAGAAGCTCGGCCTGTCACTGAACATTGAAAAAACCAAGGTGCTTTTCCAGCAGTCACCAGCCAATCCCTCTCCAATGCCAGTGATACAGCTTAATGGTGTAACATTAGAAAATGTTGATCATTTCCGCTACCTTGGCAGCCACCTCTCCACCAAAGTCAACATCGACACCGAAATTCCACACTGCCTAAGCTCTGCAAGTGCAGCATTTTTCCGAATGAAGCAGAGAGTGTTTGAGGACCGGGACATCCGTAGGGAAACCAAGGGGATTGTTTATAAAGCTATTGTCCTCCCAACCCTGCTCTATGCTTGCGAGACGTGGACTGTCTACAGACGTCACATGCAATTCCTGGAACGATTCCATCAGCGCTGCCTCCGGAAAATCCTGCAAATCTCCTGGGAAGACAAGCGGACAAACGTCAGTGTGCTGGAAGAAGCAAAGACCACCAGCATTGAAGCGATGGTCCTCCAACATCAACTCCGCTGGGCCGGCCATGTTGTCCGGATGCCCGACCACCATCTCCCAAAGCAGTTGCTCTACTCCGAACTTAAGAACGGAAAATGGAATGTTGGTGGACAGGAAAAGAGATTTAAAGATGGGCTCAAAGCCAACCTTAAAAACTCTGGCATAGACACTGAGAACTGGGAAGCCCTGGCCCTTGAGCGCTCCAGTTGGAGGTCAGCTGTGACCAGCAGTGCTGCAGAATTTGAGGAGGCACGAGTGGAGGGTGAAATAGAGAAGCGTGCCAAGAGGAAGGCGCGTCAAGCCAACCCCGACCGGGACCGCCTTCCACCTGGAAACCAATGCTCTCACTGTGGGAGAAGATGCAGAGCAAGAATAGGGCTCCACAGCCACCTACGGACTCACAAGAATACCGGAAGACAATCATCCTCGGAAAGCGAGGGATCGCCTAAGTAAGTAAGTAAGCCCCCTTCACCAGGACCAACCTACTCATGCTATTTCACAATTCCAAAATGTCATTGTTTCTGTTGCTGGCTTGTGCCCCTTTCCCTCATTAAAAATATACTCAATAAATTTTCCCCATATTTTCCAGAAATCTGTTTGTTTCCCCTTTTAATTTTAATATTGCAGGTTAGCTTATCATTAATAGCTATATTCCAAATTTCCCTATACCATTCTTCTAATTGAATTTCTTTTTTTTTCTTTCCAGTATTTTGCTATTAGCAATTTATCTGCTATTATCAAATTAGAAACCAATTCTTTCTCCTCTTGTGATGGAATTGTATTGTCATGTATAAGTAATAAAGCTAATTTTGGTGTAGTCTTAATCTCTATTTTTATTATTGCTCTTATTTCTTTGAAGATGCTTTCCCAAAAAGTTTGTATTATTTTACATGACCACCACATATGATGGTACGTCCCTATTTCCTGACAACATCTCCAACACTGATTTGAGTATTTTTTTATCAATCTGATTTAATCTAGTGGGAGTTAGATACCACCTCCATATCGTTTTATAGTAATTTTCCTTGATTCTTATAGACATATTTTTTAGTAATCTCATACTCCATGTCTTTACCCATTCCTGATTATTCACTTTTTCCCCAAGTCTGTTTCCCATACTTCCTTCAAATATTTATTTATTTATTTATTTTTATTTACCTTACTTCTATACCGCTGTTCTCAGCCCGAAGGCGACTCATGGCGGTTCACAACAAATACGAACAGCAAAAATTCAGTGCTACAGTATAGAAACAGTTAACAACCTAACACATTACACATTACACGACCCATTCACTGTCGTCTCGTCATCAAAAACATGTTCCAGATTCGTCATCCATTGTTCCATTCCAGTGTTCATTAACCAATCATTGCACTAATTATTCGAACACCTGCTCAAACAGCCAGGTCTTCACTTTTTTGCGGAATACCATTAGAGATGGTGCTAGTCTAATGTCCGTAGGAAGGGCGTTCCACAGCCGAGGAGCCACCACCGAGAAGGCCCTATCTCTCGTCCCCGCCAGCCGAGCTTGAGAAGCAGGCGGGATCGAGAGCAGGGTCTCCCCGGAAGATCTCAAAGTCCTGGTGGGTTCATAGGCAGAGATGCGGTCGGATAGGTAGCTTGGGCCGGAACCGTTTAGGGCTTTAAAGGCCAACGCCAGCACTTTGAATTCAGCCCGGTAGCAGATCGGTAGCCAGTGGAGTTGGCGCAACAGGGGGGTTGTATGCTCCCTGCGCTCCGCTCCTGTTAAAATCATGGCTGCCGAGCGTTGGACTAGTTGGAGCTTCCGAGCTGTCTTCAAAGGCAACCCCACGTAGAGAGCGTTGCAGTAGTCTAAACGGGATGTAACCAGAGCGTGGACTACCGTGGCCAAGTCAGACTTCCTAAGGCATGGGCGCAGCTGGCGCACAAGCTTTAGCTGTGCAAATGCTCCCCTGGTCACCGCTGAAACCTGAGGTTCTTGTTCCTGTTCACTCTTTAATAACAGTTGATAGATATCACTTACTGTACCTTTTAATGTTATATTCTTTTCTTTAGTCTTCCTTTGAGTTATCATCTTTTCTATTTTTGTGTATTCCCTACCTCTATTATACTTTTTCCTTATATCACTTGACCATTTACCCAATTGTAAATACTTGTACCAATCTAAGTCTCTTAATTCCTCTTTTATCCTTTCCATATTTACCATTTTCAAGTCCCAGTCTTTTACTTTCATTAGACCTCTTCCATTAAATTCTGCTTCAAGTTCTTTTCTCAGATTTGCTCCAGTGGGATTCCTTCCCAGGTCATCCTCAGAGCTCGGGATGCTTGTCTGTTCTTAAGGTGAAAGGTACATGTCTGTGTTTTAGATGGATTAGGGATCAGTTGGTTTTCCCTGTAATAGGCAGTAAGAGCACCTAGAGCTTCGGAGAGCTTCTGTTCAACCATCTCAAAGCTCCCTGCGTGAGCGGTGATGGCACGATTGTCAGCATAGATGAAGCTCTCTGTCCCTTCTGGCAGTGGCTGGTCATTTGTGTAGATGTTGAACATGGATGGAGCGAGCACGCTCCCCTGAGGCAGGCTGTTCTTCTGTTTCCGCCATCTGCTTCTCTGGCCCCGGGACTCAACAAAAAAGCTCCTGTTTTGTAGCAGGTTTCCTATGAGGCGGGTGAGGTGGTAGGACTACCATCTCACCCGACTACCATCGCCGATTGGCTGAGAAGGCGGTATACAAATACAGTAAATAAATAAATAAATAAATAAATAAATAAATATTAGTATAAGTAATAATAATAATAATATTTATTACTATTATTATTGGAAAAGCTTTTTCTGACCGATAAACGCAGAAAAGAAGAGTTCTGGACACAATGCACATAGAAACACTTTTTATTAATTTCTTAATAACAGAGAAGCAACAGCATAGTGATATTATGTATATATATATGTATAGATATATATATATATTTAAATCATGCTAAACATTTCGTGTGTGTATGTTTTTTTCTTCTTTTTTTTCTTTTCTGGATGGAGAAGGATCGGGGAAAGT
>NC_090035.1:77836748-77869248 GCF_037176765.1 Anolis sagrei | reverse complement strand
CAATATTTTTGGGAAGCATAAAACGTCACAATCGATAGGAACTGCATTGTGTCCGCTCCGTATTTTAGTCCGAACTTGGAAGGAGCGAATCCAAAAAAAAAACTCCTGTAAAATTGAGTCTAAATGGCATCAAACTTCCAATTTTATTTTATTTTATTTTATTCGGAACGGAAGCTTCGGAGCAATGCGTCCGCTCCGTATTTTAGTCCGAACTTGGAAGGAGCGAATCCCAAAAAAACTCCTGTAAAATTAAGTCTAAATGGCATCAAACTTCCAATTTTATTTTATTTTATTTTATTTTATTTTATTTTATTTTATTTTATTTTATTTGGAATGTAAGCTTCGGAGCAATGCGTCCGCTCCGTATTTTAGTCCGAACTTGGAAGGAGCAAATCCAAAAAAAAACTCCTGTAAAATTAAGTCTAAATGGCATCAAACTTCCAGTTTTATTTTATGTTATGTTATGTTATTTTATTCAGAACGGAAGCTCCGGAGCAATGTGTCCGCTCCGTATTTTAGTCCGAACTTGGAAGGAGCGAATCCAAAAAAAAAACTCCTGTAAAATTAAGTTTAAATGGCATCAAACTTCCAATTTAATTTAATTTTATTTTATTCGGAACATAAGCTTCGGAGCAATGCGTCCGCTCCGTATTTTAGTCCGAACTTGGAAGGAGCGAATCCAAAAAAAACTCCTGTAAAATTAAGTCTAAATGGCACCAAACTTCCAATTTTATTTTATTTTATTTTATTCGGAACATAAGCTTCGGAGCAATGCGTCCGCTCCGTATTTTAGTCCGAACTTGGAAGGAGCGAATCCAAAAAAAAAAAACTCCTGTAAAATTGAGTCTAAATGGCATCAAACTTCCAATTTTATTTTATTTTATTTGAAACGTAAGCTTCGGAGCAGTGTGTCCGCTCCGTATTTTAGTCCGAACTTGGAAGGAGCGAACCCAAAAAAAAAACTCCTGTAAAATTAAGTCTAAATGGCATCAAACTTCCAATTTTATTTTATTTTATTTTATTAGGAACGTAAGCTTCGGAGCAATGCGTCCACTCCGTATTTTAGTCCGAACTTGGAAGGAGCAAATCCAAACAAACTTCTGTAAAATTAAGTCTAAATGGCATCAAACTTCCAATTTTATTTTATTTTATTTTAATTTAATTTTTTGGCTGTCTCGGAAAAAACAAAATCAGAAATGTGTTCCAAACATTCCCTAAATGGAATGAAGCCTAATGGGATAAAATTCCACCTTTGTATATATATACCGCATATATATAATATAATATAAAGGAAAGTGTTATTGTATATACACAGAGAGGGACACACACGGCACACCATCGAAGGCTGTTCACGGGGTGATTTCCCTGTATATTATAATCTCAACAAAGACGTAGTACGCTAAGTACAGCTGCTAACACACACTACATGTCACTCGGAGTGCCTCTCAAACGCTGTGTTTGCTCCGCTTCCTCAGAAAGAAATAAAGAAAGAAAAGCACCGCTTGGATCGGGAGCTCAGTCTGCATCTATACAAAGAGACTTAGGTGGACTACAACTCCCCAAATCCCCAGTCTAAATGGCTACTTGATTTGGGAGTTATGGTTTCTTAAGAAAAGCATTTAGACTTGGTAATAAAATTGGGAAAGAGTGGTTTGCAAAACACATAACGCCTATTTTTGGGGTGCAACGATAATCCAATCTGGGATTTTTAGTTTAATCCTGGTTTACTGCATGCAAGTTGCATCTACTTGGCTCTTCCAATTAGTGTAACACTAGAATTGTTGCGGTAATCCTGGTTTGTTGCAAACTAGATCTTCCATTTGTGCAATAGTAAATAAACCTGGGATTGTTGACTTAATCCTGGTTTATTGCAAGCAAGTTGCATCTACTTGGCTCTTCTAATTAGTGCAACACTAAGCAAAACTAGGATTGTTGACTTAATCCTGGTTTGTTGCAAACTAACTCTTCCATTTTGTGCAATAGTAAATAAACCTGGAATTGCTGGTTTAATCCTGGTTTATTGCAAGCAAGTTGCATCTACTTGGTTCTTCTAATTTTTGCAACACTAAGCAAAGTTAATTTTTGCAACACTAAGCAAAGCTTGTTGACTTAATCCTGGTTTGTTGAAAACTAGATCTTCCATTTTGTGAAATAGTAAATAAACCTGGGATTGTTGGTTTAATCCTGGTTTGTTGCAAGCAAGTTGCATCTACTTGGCTCTTCTAATTAGTGCAACACTAAGCAAACCTAGGATTGTTGACTTAATCCTGGTTTGTTGCAAACTAGATCTTCCATTTTTTGCAATAGTAAACAAACCTGGAATTGTTGGTTTAATCCTGGTTTATTGCAAGCAAGTTGCATCTACTTGGCTCTTCTAATTTTTGCAACACTAAGCAAACCTAGGATTGTTGACTTAATCCTGGTTTATTGCAAACCAGCTCTAACATCTTGTGCAGCACTAAATAAACCTAGGATTGTAGATTTAATCCTGGTTTATTGCAAACATGTTGTGTCTACTTGTCTCTTCCAATTATTGCAACACTAAATAAACCTGGGATTGTTGGTTTAATTCCAGTTTTGTTTTGTTTTTTGCAAACCAGCTCTTATAGTTTATGCAACACTAAATAAACCTAGCATTGTTGGTTTAATCCCGGTTTATTGTAAACCAGTTCTTCCATCTTGTGCAACACTAAATAAACCTGGGATTGTTGGTTTAATCCTGGTTTATTGCAAGCAAATTGCATCTACTTGGCTCTTCTAATTAATGCAACATCAAGCAAACCTTGGATTGTTGACTTAATCCTGGTTTATTGCAAACTGGATATTCCATTTTGTTCAACAGTAAACAAACCTGGAATTGTTGTTTTAATCCTGGTTTATTGCAGAACAGATCTTCCATCTTGTACAGAACTAAACAAACCTGGGATTGTTGTCTTAATCCTGTGCAACACTAAATAAACCTAGCATTATTGATTTAATATTGGATTATTGCAAACCAGCTCTTACAGTTTGTGCAACACTAAATAAATCTGGCATTGTTGGTTTACTCCTGGTTTAGTGCAAACCAGTTCTTCCATCTTGTGCAACTAGATAAACCTAGGATTGTTGGTTTAATCCTGGTTTATTGCAAGCAAGTTGCATCTACTTGGCTCTTCTAATTGGTGCAACACTAAGGAAACCTCAGATTGTTGACTTAATCCTGGTTTATTGCAAACTGGATATTCCATTTTGTGCAACAGTAAACAAACCTGGCATTGTTAGTTTAATCCTGGTTTAGTGCAAACCAGCTCTGACAGCCTGTGCAACACTAAATAAACCCAGGAGTATTGGTTTAATCCTGGTTTATTGCAAGCAAGCTGCAACTGCTTGGCTCTTCCAATTAGTGCAACACTAAACAAACCTAGGATTGTTGTTTTAATCCTGGTTTGTTGCCAATAAGATGCAAACCTAGGATTTTTGGTGTTGCCAAAATGGGCCTTGGAGAGTGTGTGTATGTGTGTGTGTGTGTGTGTGTGTGTATATATATATATATATATGTATATATATGGGGAAAGAGCAGAGCCTTTTCTTGGGACCCTACCCTCTAAGCCTGTCCTTTGATAAATCCCTTTATCCTAATTCTGGGAAAGGAAGTAGGTGCGGCGGAGAGAGGTTGTGTGCCTAGATTATATTGTTGTGTGCCAGGAAACCGAACGCAGGACCGCATAACATTATTTCTCACAAACTACCTGGGGACGTGGGTGTCGGGACGGTGTTCAAATATGTCTTAACAAGGCACTGGGGTTCACTAGAACAGCCATCGGGGAAGGAGAGATGAGAAAAGGAAAAAGAAACGAGATCCGAAGAGCAGTCTTTCTTTTGATTACTTGGAGAGCGAAGAAGAAACAGCAGGGAAGAAGGGATGGGAGGAAGAAGGGAAGGAAAGAAGGACGATCAAAAGATGTTTACGACTGCATCTCGGCACGCAGCATCCAGGGGAACCAGCAGCAGAAGAGTAACCTGCAAGAGAAATAATAATAATTGTACGGCTGTACCAGGAGCTCCAACTTATTTTCCTTTCTATTGAGTGTTTGCCTGTATTCCAAAGTTCCATGCATTTTGCAATAAGGTGGCTTCCCTTGGTTTGCAATCATAGGGCCAATGACCCATCAATTATCATTATGTTCTTTAGTTCCGCTATTCCAAAGTTCCATGCATTTTGCAATAAGGTGGCTTCCCTTGGTTTGTAATCATAGGGCCAATGACCCATCAATTATCATTATGTTCTTTAGTTCCGCTATTCCAAAGTTCCATGCATTTTGCAATAAGGTGGCTTCCCTTGGTTTGCAATCATAGGGCCAATGACCCATCAATTATCATTATGTTCTTTAGTTCCGCTATTCCAAAGTTCCATGCATTTTGCAATAAGGTGGCTTCCCTCGGTTTGCAATCATAGGGCCAATGACCCATCAATTATCATTATGTTCTTTAGTTCCGCTATTCCAAAGTTCCATGCATTTTGCAATAAGGTGGCTTCCCTCGGTTTGCAATCATAGGGCCAATGACCCATCAATTATCATTATGTTCTTTAGTTCCGCTATTCCAAAGTTCCATGCATTTTGCAATAAGGTGGCTTCCCTTGGTTTGCAATCATAGGGCCAATGACCCATCAATTATCATTATGTTCTTTAGTTCCGCTATTCCAAAGTTCCATGCATTTTGCAATAAGGTGGCTTCCCTTGGTTTGCAATCATAGGGCCAATGACCTATCAATTATCATTATGTTCTTTAGTTCCGCCCCTTTTTCTGGGTTATGGAGGGGAAAAGGGGACCTCTAGTTCAGTTCACACAGAGAAGCCTTTCGTACAGGACGTGAATCAGTTCCACCTGTAGAAAGCTTCATCTTTCACAGCTTTGCTGGGGGGATCCAGTCCCACAGCTCTGCAGGGAACTACAGCATAGCCTTTGTTGGGGAATTTAGTTCCACAACTCTACAGCCAGCCTTCGCTGGGAATTGAAAGCCTTCTTTCCTCTTGGAAATCTACTAAAGGACTCTGTTTGGTAAGGACCACTCGCGGCAGCCATAACGCAAATTGGAACCGGGTGTAGGGACCCCACGCCAGCAAAGCCTAAATACAGATTGCCCAAGGAGGGGTCAAGGATTTCCCTTATAGAAGGAAGAAACCGTTTATGAAGAAAGTTGCCTGTCCCTTATGGGACAGTTGATTCAAAGCCTTGAATTATTTGTTTGATTTATTAAAAAATTAAGCAACAATAAAAACTTTCTTGAACTTTCTAAGCCTTTAAAAGACCTTTGTGTGGGGAAATCCGAAAGGCCTCTCAGCCGAGGCACCCCCGGCGTCCCATTAGGCATTCAGAAAACACGACCTGTCTACAGACCCGTTCCCAGGCCCAGCGCGTGACAGCATAATAATAATAATGAGAATAATAATAAGAAAAATAGTAATCGTAGATTGCTGTGAGTTTTCCGGGCTGTATGAAATGAAACTTCGCTTACCTAGAAATAGAGCTTTCCGACGTGATGTCTTTCGGGGTTCTGACTGCTGTGAAGTTGCGCTTTGGCTGTGAAACTGCGAGAGAGAGAGAAAAAATTGATTCCACCACATTGTGGTTTAATACTGTGTTAATTCTACAGTGTAGATGCACCTTAGGCAGCTACGGAGGAACCAGACTAGATCCTAAAGGGCCAAGATAATCATGCAATACTGAAGTTAGGTTTGCCCGCCCAACTATGTATATAATAATAATAATAAAATAATAAATAAAACTTTATTTGTACCCTGCTACCATCTCCCCAAGCCCACAGCACATCAATAAACAAAGTCGATAACATATAGTCAATACAAAACAGTTAAAATAAACAGAAAACCAGAAAGTACACAATAAGCAATAAGCAATAACAATATCAATAACATACAGCATTTAAAACCTATGGCCGGGCCAAATGTAATAATTAAAATTTAAAATTCAAAAATGCTGGGCATGAACAAGGTAGGGTAAACTAGGATAGGGTTTTCAGAGAAAGACGAGGGCGCATAGACAATCCTAAATCAATATGTATTAATAATAGCAATAATAATAATATCTATTATTATCCAGAGAGATAAGGCAGGATATACATTATTATTATTCATAATAATAATACATAGATATTATTACTCATAATATTTATGTATTACTAGCCGTCCCCTGCCTCGCGTTGCTGTGGCCCAGTCTGTGTATATGTGTTTTATGTGTGTATATATGTGTATATGTGTGTGTATATATATGTGTGTGTGTGTATATGTGGTTTTGAGTATGCGTTGTAATGTTTTGGTTTTTTTTGGGGGGGGGGCTTTTTAAGCCTCTTTTGCTGTGTTTTTCAGTGTTTTTATGAGTGATGGTCACTTGTTGAGCTGATAGGTGTCTTGTGTCCATGTGTGTGTGTATATTTGTGTATATGTGTATATATGTGTGTTTGTGTGTATATGTGTGTATATATTTGTGTATTTCTGTGTTTATATGTGTGTGTGTGTTTGTGTGTGTATATATATAGTGTTGTTTATGTGTGTGCTTGTGTATACAGTATGCATATATGTGTGTATGTGTATGTGTATATGTGTGTAGATGTATATGTATGTGTGTATATGTGTATATTTGTATTTGCTTGTGTGTATATATGTGTGTGTGTGTCTGCATGTATGTGTATGTGTATATGTGTGTAGGTGTATATGTATGTGTGTATATGTGTATATTTGTATGTGCTTGTGTGTATATATGCATGTGTGCATGTGTATATGTATATGAATGTATGTATATATGTATATATGGTTTATTTGGGGGGGGGGGTTAAAGTCCATTCTGCTGGGGGGGTTTGTGTGTTTGTAGGGGTGATGGACACTCGTTGGATTATTAGATGTATTGTGTCAAAATCTAATGTCAGTCCATGCAGTGGTTTCTGAGATATGTTTCTCCCACAAACAAACATTACATTTATATATAGATTACTAGCTGTCCCCTGCCACGCGTTGCTGTGGCCCACATGGGGGTTCTGTGTGGGAGGTTTGGCCCAATTCTATCATTGGTGGGGTTCAGAATGCTCTTTGATTGTAGGTGAACTATAAATCCCAGCAACTACAACTCCCAAATGTCAGGATTCTATTTTCACCAAACTCCAACCAGTGTTCACATTTGGACATATTGAGTATCCTTGTAGAGTTTGGTCCAGATCCATCATTGTTTGAGTCCACAGTGCTCTCTGGATGTAGGTGAACTACAACTCCAAAACCAAAGGACACTGCCCACCAAACCCTTCCAGTATTTTCTGTTGGTCATGGCAGAACTGTGTGCCGCGTTTGGTTCAATTCCATCGTTGGTGGGGTTCAGAATGTTTTTTGATTGTAGGTGAACTATAAATCCCAGCAACTACAACTCCCAAATGACAAAATCAATTTTTTTGAGTGAAGGACATACATTGGGTTGTTAGGTGTCTTGTGTCCAAATTTGGTGTCAATTTCCCCAGTGGTTTTTGAGTTCTGTTAATCCCACAAATGAACATTACATTTTTATTTATATAGATTATAATTATGTTGTTGTTCGTTCAGTCGTCTCCGACTCTTCGTGACCTCATGGACCAGCCCACGCCAGAGCTCCCTGTCAGCCGTTACCACCCCCAGCTCCCTCAAGGTCAGTCCAGTCACTTCAAGGATGCATTATTATCAAGGATAATTATTAATTTCTATCCTGCTTTATCTCTCTACAAAGTGGTGTAAAGTGGCTGACACCAGAAGCAATACAAACATTAAAATAGGATTTAAAAATATATACTTAAAAACACTGAAACCATTATTTATTTTATTTTATTTATTTTATTTATTTTATTTATTTTATTTATTTTATTTATTTTATTTATTTTATTTATTTTATTTATTTTATTTATTTTATTTATTTATTTTACTGAAACCATTAAACAAATTTATTAAAATACAACAAAGAATCCCAAAGTAAATAAATTCTCCTTAGAATCCAATATGATTAAAGTGTTGTATGTTTTTTCCTAGGTCGTCCATTTACAGAATTGCTTGTAAGACCTAGAAGGGACATATATTGTCAGATGTGGATAACTGAAACCATTGGTTCTGTGGATATGGGGGGTCGTATATGAAATGATCCTCCTATTGAAGTATCTAAACTTATTAGGTTTTTTTGAACGTGCCATCCTAAGACTGCAATACGTTGCCATAGGAGTAAAAAAAAACATCTCTTGCAAATATAATCACTTCTCAACAAAAGATTGCTCCAGGCACTGCCAGGCAATCAAATGCTAATTGAAGCATTCACACCTAGCTCCAGCAGACAAGAGTCCTTTGTCCCACCCTGGTCATTTCACAGATATATAAACCCTTTTTCCTACTTCCAACAGACCTCACTACCTCTGAGGATGCTTGCCATAGATGCAGGCAAAACGTCAGAAGAGAATGCTTCCAGAACATGGCTCCAGCAGACAAGAGTCCTTTGTCCCACCCTGGTAATTCCACAGATATATAAACCCTTTTTCCTAGTTCCAACAGACCTCACTACCTCTGAGGATGCTTGCCATAGATGCAGGCGAAATGTCAGGAGAAAATGGCCATATAGCCCGAAAAAACCTACAACAACCCAACTCTTGCAAATATTTCGTCCCAATCACAATCCCAATCATAATAATCCCAATGCAAAGGAATGATAATGAGGAACAAATCCATACTTGTGACTTGGTGGACCTTCTTTGCCGAATTGCCATCCTGAGCATCCTTCGGGCCTCCGATTCTGCAACACAGACAACCACCATTAATACCCAATTGAAGACAATGCAAACCATTAAATGAAATTGGTGCAATTCGGTTTAGAATTAGGATCATCAAATCAGGACCTGCAAAATAATAATAATAATAATAATAATAATAATAATAATAATAATAATAATAATGTATTTATTTATACCCCGCTACCATCTCCCAAGGGACTCGGTGCGGCTTACATGAGGCCGAGCCCACAACACAACAATAATAAAAACAATAACAACAAATAATACAAAACAATAAAATAAAAACTCATCACAAAAATAAGCAATAAACCTACAACAACCCAATATTTCCTATGTTTTTGCAAATAAGTAAGGGGGTGGACTAGATGGCCTCTGGGGACCCTTAGAAATAAGGAATCCACTCACCTCTGAACCCGGGAAGGAGGTGCAAAGACCCCGTGTTTTGGGGCACAAGTGAAATATCGAACCCCGAACACCGAACCGTCGTGTTTCCCGGTGGGTTTGTCCAACTCAATGCCGAACCAATAGCCTGGAAAAGAAGGAATATAAACATTTCTGTTCTGTTCCTGGTTTGCAAATGTTATTTCCTGTTTAATTGTGTGGTCCTTACTTCGAAAGTAGTTGTACTACTCCAGAAAGGTTGTTTTTGTGCCATAAACGATGTCGAATTGTTTGAGACCCTGTGAGATATTCATTGAAAAACTACAGCAAACATAGAATCATAGAATCATAGAATCAAAGAGTTGGAAGAGACCTCCTGGGCCATCCAGTCCAACCCCATTCTGCCAAGAAGCAGGAATATTGCATTCAAATCACCCCTGACAAATGGCCATCCAGCCTCTGCTTAAAAGCTTCCAAAGAAGGAGCCTCCACCACACTCCGGGGCAGAGAGTTCCACTGCTGAACGGCTCTCACAGTCAGGAAGTTCTTCCTCATGTTCAGATGGAATCTCCTCTCTTGTAGTTTGAAGCCATTGTTCCATTGCGTCCTAGTCTCCAAGGAAGCAGAAAACAAGCTTGCTCCCTCCTCCTCCCTGTGGCTTCCTCTCACATATTTATACACGGCTATCATATCTCCTCTCAGCCTTCTCTTCTTCAGGCTAAACATGCCCAGTTCCCTAAGCCGCTCCTCATAGGGCTTGTTCTCTAGACCTTTTATCATTTTAGTCGCCCTCCTCTGGACACTTGCCAATATCTCTCTTGAATTGTGGTGCCCAGAATTGGACACAATATTCCAGATGTGGTCTAACCAAAGCAGGAGGACGTCCCTCCCGCAAATACAAAGTTTTGAAAGGTTAATCAACTTTTCTCATGTTTCTATGATAGATCCAATCAGGAAATGACATTGATAACCCAGGAACGTAGTGTAAGACAGTGTTTCTCAACCTGGGGGTCGGGACCCCTGGGAGGGCCCCAAGGGGGTGTCAGAGGGGTCGCCAATTACTATCAGAGAACACAGTATTTTCTGTTGGTCATGGTGATTTTATGTGGGAAGTTTGGCCCAATTCTATCGTTGGTGGGGTTCAGAATGTTCTTTGATTGTAGGTGAACTATAAATCCCAGCAACTACAACTCTCAAATGTTACGGTCTATTTCCCCCAAACTCCACCAGTGTTTACATTTGGGCATATTGAGTATTCATGCCAAGTTTGGTCCAGATCCATCATTGTTTGAGTCCACAGTGCTCTCTGAATATAAGTGAACTACAACTCTCACACTCAAGGTCAATGTCAGTCAAACCCTTCCAGTATTTTCTGTTGGTCATGGGAGTTCTGTGTGCCAAGTTTGGTTCATTGGTGGCGTTCAGAATGCTCTTTGATTGTAGGTGAACTATAAATCCCAGCAACTACAACTCCCAAATGTCAAGGTCTACTTTCCTCAAACTCCACCAGTGTTCACATTTGGGCATATTGAGTATTCATGCCAAGTTTGGTCCAGATCCATCATTGTTTGAGTCCACAATGCTCTCTGGACGTAGGTGAACTACAACTCCAAAACCAAAGGACACTGCCCACCAAACCCTTCCAGTGTGCCAAGTTTGGTTCAATTCCATCATTGGTTGAGTTCAGAATGCTCTTTGATTGTAGGCGAACTATAAATCCCAACAACTACAACTCTCAAATGTCACGGTCTATTTCCCCCAAACTCCACCAGTGTTCACATTTGAGCATATTAGGTATTTGTGCCAAGTTTGGTCCAGATCCATCATTTTTTGTGTCCACAATGCTTTCTGGACGTAGGTGAACTACAACTCCAAAACTCAAGGTCAATACCCACTAAACCCTTCTAGTGTTTTCTGTTGTCATGGGAGTTCTGTGTCCCAAGTCTGGTTCAATTCCATCATTGGTGGAGTTCAGAATGCTCTTTGATTGTAGGCGAACTATAAATCCCAACAACTACAACTCTCAAATGTCACGGTCTATTTCCCCCAAACTCCACCAGTGTTCACATTTGGGCATATTGAGTATTCATGCCAAGTTTGATCCAGATCCATCATTGTTTGAGTCCACAATGCTCTCTGGACGTAGGTGAACTACAACTCCAAAACTCAAGGTCAATACCCACCAAACCCTTCTAGTGTTTTCTGTCGGTCATGGGAGTTCTGTGTCCCAAGTTTGGTTCAATTCCATCATTGGTGGAGTTCAGAAGGCTCTTTGATTGTAGGTGAACTATAAATCCCAGCAACTACAACTCTCAAATGACAAAATCAACCCCCGCAACCCCACCAGTATTCAAATTTGGGTGTTCAGAACCATTGGTGTAAGAGATGAGAAAAAGCTTGGGAAGGTCTCCGCCCGGCCCACCTGTCCTTCTTACCTGGGGCAAAGTCGGTCTTCCCATAGAAGCGGATGAGACCTTGCTTCTGCCCGGCCACCAGCACTTGGTCCCCGATCTCGATCTTCAAGCCTTCGCGGTCCAGGCTGCCCACGGAGAGGGACTTCTTCCTCAGAGCTGGGAAAGACAAGCAAGGCTCAATGCTATAGACTCCCGGGAGTTGTAGTTTACTAAGGGCATATGGTTTAACACCCCTTTATATGCAATAGCTTAATGCTATTGAATCCTGGGAGTTGTAGTTTTATTAAGGGTATATGGTTTGACACCCCTTTAAATGGCTCAATGCTATCGAATCCTAGGAGTTTTAGTTTTACTAAGAGCATATGGTTGGACACCCCTTTAAATAGCTCGATGCTATGGAATCCTGGGAGTTGTGGATTTACTAAGGACATATAGCTGGACACCCCTTTATATGCAGTAGCTGATGGGAGTTGTAGTCTGACTAAGGGTAGATGGTTTGACACCCCTTTAAATGGCTCAATGCTATCGAATCCTGGGAGTTTTAGTTTTACTAAGGGCATATGGTTTGACCCCCCACTCCTTTATATGTAATAGCTTAATGCTATCGAATCCTGGGAGTTGTAGTTTTACTAAGGGCATATGGTTGGACACCCCTTTCAATAGCTCAATGCTATCGAATTCTAGGAGTTGTAGTTTTACTAAGGGCATATGGTTGGACACCTCTTTATATGCAATAGCTTAATGCTATTGAATCCTGGGAGTTATAGTTTTACCAAAGGCATATGGGTTTATCCCCCCCCCCTCCCTTTATATGCAATAGCTTAGTGCTATTATTGAATCCTGCAAGTTATAGTCTTACTAAGGGCATATGGTTTGACCCCCCCTTTATATGCAATAGCTTAATTCAATGCTATTGAATCCTGGGAGTTGTAGTTTTATTAAGGGTATATGGTTGGACACCCCTTTCAATCACTCAATGCTATCGAATCCTGGGAGTTTTAGTTTTATTAAGGGCATATGGTTTGACACCCCTTTATATGCAATAGCTTAATGCTATCGAATCCTGGGAGTTTTAGTTTTATTAAGAGCATATGGTTGGACACCCCTTTAAATGGCGCAATGCTATTGAATCCTGAGAGTTGTAGTTTACTAAGGGCATATGGTTGTACACCCCTTTAAACAGCTCGATGATATGGAATCCTGGGAGTTGTGGATTTACTAAGGGCATATAGCTGGACACCCCTTTATATGCAGTAGCTGATGGGAGTTGTAGTCTGACTAAGGGTAGATGGTTTGACACCCCTTTAAATGGCTCAATGCTATCGAATCCTGGGAGTTGCAGTTTTACTAAGGGCATATGGATGGACACCCCTTTCAATGGCTCAATGCTATCGAATCCTAGGAGTTGCAGTTTTACTAAGGGCATATAGTTTGACCCCCACTCCTTTATATGTAATAGCTTAATGCTATCGAATCCTGGAAGTTGTAGTTTTACTAAGGGCTTATGGTTTGACACCCCCCTCCTTTATATGTAATAGCTTAATGCTATCGAATCCTAAAAGTTGTAGTTTTACTAAGGGTTTATGGTTTGACACCCCTTTAAATGGCTCAATGCTATCGAATCCTGGGAGTTGTAGTTATACTAAGGGCATATGGTTGGGCACCCCTTTAAACAGCTCAATGCTATGGAATCCTGGGAGTTGTAGGTTTACTAAGGGCATATGGCTGGGCACCCCTTTATATGCAATAGCTTGTGGGAGTTGTAGTTTTACTAAGGGGGCACAGCTTGACCTCACTTGAACTGCTATGGCTTAGTGCTATCAGATCCTGGGAGCTGCAGTTTTACTAAGGGCATATGGTTTGACGCCCCTTTAAATGGCTCAATACTATGCAATACTGGGAGTTGTAGTTTTAGTAAGGGAGTATGGTTTGACACCCACTTGAACTACCATGGCTCAGTGCTATCAGATCCTGGGAGCTGCAGTTTTACTAAGGGCATATGGTTTGACACCCCCCTTTAAATGGCTCAGTGCTATGGAATACTGGGAGTTGTAGTTTCACTATAGTTGTTGTTGTTGTTGTTGTTGTTATTATTATGACAGCTGGGAAACAAGTGCTAGGAACCCCACCTTTCTTGTCTTTGTCCTTCTCCTTGCGTCCCTTGGCGGTCATACGGGAGAAGTCCATCCGTGGGGTCCGAGGGGTGGAAGTGACCGAGGAAGGGGTCTGGTCAGCCGCTTTGGTGATCTTGGACACCGAGGCAAACACTCCTGCAATGGCAGAGAAGAAGAAGAACATTGTTTAGGGAGGAATTTGGATCTCGTTCTCTGGACATTTTTGAGAAGAGTCTAAACAACTGCATGCTTTGGAAGCTCCAGCCCAGGCATGGGCCAACTTCGGCTCTCCGAGTGTTTGGGACTTCAATTCCCACAATTCCTGACAGCTGGTAGGCCGTCAGGAAGGTTTCCCCTGACATTAAGGCTAGTCCTGTCCAACTCTGGGGGCTGGTGCTCATCTCTATTTCCAAGCCGAAGAGCTGGCGTTGTCTGTAGACACCTCCAAGGTCATATGGCCAGCATAGAATCATAGAATCAAAGAGTTGGAAGAGACCTCCTGGGCCATCCAGTCCAACCCCATTCCGCCAAGAAGCAGGAATATTGCATTCAAATCACCCCTGACAGATGGCCATCCAGCCTCTGTTTAAAAGCCTCCAAAGAAGGAGCCTCCACCACACTCCAGGGCAGAGAGTTCCACTGCTGAACGGCTCTCACAGTCAAGAAGTTCTTCCTCATGTTCAGGTGGAATCTCCTCTCTTGTAGTTTGAAGCCATTGTTCCGCGTCCTAGTCTCCATGGAAGCAGTAAACAAGCTTGCTCCCTCCTCCCTGTGGCTTCCTCTCACGTATTTATACATGGCTATCATATCTCCTCTCATCCTTCTCTTCTTCAGGCTAAACATGCCCAGCTCCTTAAGCCGCTCCTCATAGGGCTTGTTCTCCAGACCCTTGATCATTTTAGTCGCCCTCCTCTGGACACATTCCAGCTTGTCAATATCTCTCTTGAATTGTGGTGCCCAGAATTGGACACAATATTCCAGGTAAAGTGGTCTAACCAAAGCGGAATAGAGCATGGGGAGCATGACTTTCCTAGATCTAGACTCTATGCTCCTCTTGATGCAGGCCAAAATCCCATTGGCTTTTTTTGCCGCCACATCACATTGTTGGCTCATGTTTAACTTGTTGTCCACGAGGACTCCAAGATCTTTTTCACACGTACTGCTCTCGAGCCAGGCCTCATTGTCCCCCATTCTGTATCTCTGTCTTTCGTTTTTTCTGCCTAAGTGGAGTATCTTGCATTTGTCCCTGTTGAACTTCATTTTGTTAGTTTTGGCCAATCATCTCTCTAATCTGTCAAGATTGTTTTGAATCCTCCTCCTGTCCTCTGGAGTATTGGCTCTCCCTCCCAATTTGGTGTCATCTGCAAACTTGATGATCCTGCCTTCTAGCTCTTCATCTAAGTCATGGTAACGTAATGGAGTGCCATTACCTTCCTACCAAAGTGGTACCTATTGATCTACTCACGTTTGCATGTTTTCAAACTGCTAGTAATAGGGCAATAATCATGAAACTAGAGAAATCAACGTTAAAAAGTACCCCCTCTGCATTTAGAAATGAGCTTCGACTAAGGGTCCGTCTTGTCTGGAACATTTGTGGTTAGCACCTAAGAAACATGTGCAATCAACAACTTTCACAAGACAGTTCAGGCAAAAGGCTAAAAAGTTGACAAAGTGTCTTATATGGGGGAAAGAGCTATTTGGGTCTTGTGTCAAGAAATCATGTGATTTACAAGAGGTCAGTGAGTTAATGTGCCAAATAAGGAATTAGAAGAGTTATTCTATGTGCTAAATAAGGAATTAAGCCTAGGTGGTAGTTTGCAATTGGATAATTTTTGATGCAGTGCCAAAGGATCTTGTCTATATAATGTAAATCTGAGAGACATTGGGCGTGGCAGACTCTTGAAAGTACCAAGACCTGCGTGTTTGGTATGGCTGGCCCGTCTCATGATCATGACAAAATAAACCTTGCTTTTGTACTTGTCCTGAGACTGGATGTTTGTCTTTCTGCCTCCTGAGACCAGACCCAATGCAGGGACCCTGACACTAGATTGGCAGAAGCTGGTGCTAACAGCAGGAGCTCATCCCGCTCTCCAGATTCGAACCGCCAACCTTTTGGTCAGCAAATTCAGCAGCTCAGCGGTTTAACCCAGGGGGCAGATATTATTATATTTACATGTACATAGCAACATGGCACACATTCACATTAGGTCCAAGTGTCTAGGATTTGCAGAGGCTGGATGGCCATTTGTCAGGGGTGATTTGAATGCAATATTCCTGCTTCTTGGCAGGGGGTTGGACTGGATGGCCCATGAGGTCTCTTCCAACTCTTTGATTCTATGATTCTATGATTCTATATTATCATCATCACCATTATCATCGTTATTTCTGTCCCACTTTTCTCCCCATAGGGAAAAAGGCAGCTAAATAATAATATATTATTCAACCCAATAAAAATTAAAAACAAGGCAAATATGATAGATATAAAACAGAAACTCTACTTGATTATTTAATATGTTGGGGACCAGAGAGCTGTCAAAAACTGGAAATAGTTGAAAAGGGAACTATTTTACAATCTGCAATTCCAAGACTGAAACATAGATGGCGATAAAGAGATACAGGAGAAAACAAAAGGCTTTATTGTATGGTCAAAAGACTGGACAAAAATGGAAAATCCATAAAAAAATATATTGAAAATTAAAAACCACAGCATCCAAATCTATATAAATAAAAATGTAATGTTCGTTTGTGGGATTAACATAACTCAAAACCCACTGGGCGAATTTACACCAAATTTGGACACAAGACACCTCTCAGGCCAATGAGTGACCATCACTCATAAAAACGCTGAGAAACACAACAGAAGGGACTTAAAAAGCAACCCCCCCAAAATACATTACAATGCATGTACAAAACTACATATATATGCACAAATACACATATATACACACATTTATGCATATACACACACAAAACACATATACAGAAAGGGGGAAGGAAGGAAGGAAAGGGAGAAGGGGGGAGAGAAGGAGGGAAGGAGAGAAAGAGTGAAAGAAAGAGGGGAAAAAGGAGGGAAAGAAAGAGGAAAGGAAAGAAAGAAGGGTAGAGAAGGAAGGAAGGAGAGAAGGAAGGAGAGAAAGAGGGAAAGAAAGAGGGAAAGAAGGAGGGAAAGAAAGAAAGAAAGAAGGGTAGAGAAGGAAGGAAGGAGAGAAGGAAGGAGATAAAGAGTGAAAGAAAGAGGGAAAGAAGGAGGGAAAGAAGGCGGGAAGGAAAGAAAGAAGGGTAGAGAAGGAAGGAAGGAGAGAAGGAGGGAAAGAAGAAGGGAAAGAAGGAGGGAAGGACAGAAGGAAGGAAAGAAGGGCAGAGAAGGAAGGAAGGAGGGAGAGAAAGAAAGAAAGAAAGAGG
Organism: Anolis sagrei; assembly: GCF_037176765.1. Taxonomy (NCBI): domain Eukaryota; kingdom Metazoa; phylum Chordata; class Lepidosauria; order Squamata; family Anolidae; genus Anolis; species Anolis sagrei. The sequence continues at coordinate 77,852,152 of NC_090035.1, read as the reverse complement.
GAAAGAAGAAGGGAAAGAAGGAGGGAAGGACAGAAGGAAGGAAAGAAGGGCAGAGAAGGAAGGAAGGAGGGAGAGAAAGAGAGAAAGAAAGGGAAAGAAGGAGCGAAGGAGAGAAAGAAGGAAAAAAGAAGGGTATAGGAGGAAGGAAAGAGAGAAAGAGGAAGAGAAAGAGTGAAAAAGGAGGGAAGGAAAGAAAGAAAGGTAGAGAAGGAAGGAGAGAAGGAAATAAAAAAGTGAAAGAGGAAAGGAAGGAGAGAAGGAACGAAAAAGAGAAAGAGGGAGGGAAGGAAGGAAAGAGACAAGAAAGGACGGAACCAAAGAGCAAAGGAAATGAGAAAAGAAACAGGTAGAGAAGGAAGAAAGAAGAAGGGAAAGAAAAAGAGGGAAGGAAGGAAAGAGGGAGGAAAGAAAGGAAAGAAAGGAAAGAAAGAAGGAGAGAAAGAGGGAGGGAAGGTTGGCCACATTTTACAGGTGCTAGATTATTATTATTATTATTATTATTATTATTATTATTATTATTATTTCTATCCCATCTTTTCCCCCATAGGAACTCAAGGCAGTTAACAATAACAAGACTCAACCCAATAAAGTTCAAAAACAAGGAAAATATGATAGATACGAAACAGAAACTCTACTTGATTATTTAATATGTTGGGGACCGGAGTGCTGTCAAAAACTGGAAATGGTTGAAAAGGGGAACTATTTTACAATCTGCAATTCCAAGACTGAAACATAGATGGCGATAAAAAAAATACAGAGGGGAGGCATTTTGTGGTCAAAAGAGTGGACAGAACCCGAAGATTTGGTATAATATCGATTTGCTGGAAGAGCGAGCCATTAGAAAACAAGGCAAGGGATCCTTGTTCAGAGTGCGCAGAAAGTCGTGTGTTGTAATTACCGTGCTTCGGAGGGCAAATGAAGTAGCGGATTCCTCCCACGCTGCCGTCGTTCTTGCCGTCAGGTTCGTCCAGCTCCACTCCAACCCACTGGCCGCTGGCAAACTCGGTGGTGCCGCAAAAACGCAAGGTGCCCACCTGCAATGATATATTCATGTATGCATCACACAATGTTTTCTTGGGCTAACACTGATCTAAGGTCACATTTTGCATGTTCTCCAAGTTACGAGTGAATTAAATTGGATCGTACCATGGTTCCACGGTCAGAAAGTGTGCATAGAACTGCACTGGAGGGCTTACATATAGTTAGAAAAAAAATCTGGGAGTTGTAGTTCCAAAAAGGAACTTCTCTGGTGGTTTCAGGATGCAGTCGTCATAGGTCATTTACTTGACCTTCACCCTAAACTTTAGATTTAGGGTCAACTGAAATGAAGGCACATCAACAATAACAATCTTCATTAATGTATTGCCGAAGGCTTTCATGGCTGGAATCAATAGGTTCTCGTGGGTTTTTTCGGGCTATATGGCCATGTTCTAGAGGCATTTTCTCCTGACGTTTTGCCTGCATCTATGGCAAGCATCCTCAGAGGTTGTGAGGTCTGTTGGAAATAGGGAAATGGGTTTATATATCTGTGGAATGACTGGGGTGGGGCAAAAAGCTCTTCTCTGCTGGAGCTAGGTGTGAATGTTTCAACTGACCACCTTCATTAGCATTTGAAGGCCTGGCTGAGCCTGGGAGAATCTTTTGTTGAGAGGTGTTAAGCTGTGCTTGGTTGCTTCCTCTCTGCTGTTTTGCTGTTGTAATTGTAAAGTTTTTTTTAATACTGGTAACCAGATTTTGTTCATTTTCATGGTTTCCTCCTTTCTGTTGAAATTGTCCACATGCTTGTGGATTTCAATGGCTTCTCTGTGTAGTCTGACATGGTTGTTGTTGGAGTGGTCCAGCATTTCTGGACAAGTGGGATCCTCTCACCTCTGCAGGAGTCTACCGTGTACCATGCAGTTGTGGACAAGTCTACATAGGGACCACCAAAGGCAGCAGCATTGCCCAAACACGCATCAAGGAACATGAAAGGCACTGCAGACTACTTCAACCAGAGAAGTCAGCCATAGCAGAGCACCTGAGGAACCAACCTGGACACAGCATATTATTTGAGAACACAGAAGTGCTGGACCACTCTCACAACCACCATGTCAGACTACACAGAGAAGTCATTGAAATGCACAAGCAATCCTTTCAACAGAAAGGAGGAAACCATGAAAATGAACAAAATCTGGCTACCAGTATTAAAAAAACTCTAAAATTACAACACCAAAACAGCAGAGAGGAAGCAACCAAGCACAGCTTAACACCTCTCAACAAAAGATTCTCCCAGGCTCAGCCAGGCCTTCAAATGCTAATGAAGGTGGTCAGTTGAAATATTCACACCCAGCTCCAGCAGAGAAGAGCTCCTTGCCCCACCTCAGCCATTCCACAGATATATAAACCCCTTTTCCTAGTTCCAACAGACCTCACTACCTCTGAGGATGCTTGCCATAGATGCAGGCGAAACGTCAGGAGAAAATGCCTCTAGACCATGGCCATATAGCCCGAAAAAACCCACGAGAACCAATCTTCATTAACTTGATTCTTTCATCTGCCAAAAGCAGTTAATTAGTCTAAAGGTGCCTAGGAGCTTAGAAGCTGCAACATCTTCCACGTCTAGGGTTGAGGAAACTCAAGTTTAAGAAGTTTAAGGCCTTCTACACTGCCATTTGATCCAGATTATTGAAATATGGATAAGTTTATGTCAAGTCACTTTGAGTCTTTTCTGGGAGAGATAAAGCAGAGTATAAATAATAACAATTATTATTATTATTATTATTATTATTATTATTATTACATTTTGTGTCAGGAGCTACTTGAGAAACTGAAAGTCACTTCTGGTGTGAGAGAATTGGCCGTCTGCAAGGACGTTGCCTAGGGGATGCCTGGATGATTGATGTTTTACCAACCTTGTGGGAGGCTTCTCTCATTTGTTTATTTACTTCATGTATATACCGTCCCTCTCAGCCCGCCGGCGACTCGGGACGGTTTACACTTGGTACCTGTAAGACTGTAGGTTTTATATAGCAATATTAAATGACCACTCACAAGCCGGTTTTGCTTTGAAATGGATATATTGCTTGTAACTCTGCAGCAGAGAAAGACACTACTGACTTTTTCCCACCACCACTTCCTTTTATACACCTTTCCTGCCCATCTCCCCCCTCTTCTCAGTTTCCTTAGTAGAACTTGTTGCTTCACAAGTTCCAATACAAGGTTTCCAGTGCCCTCTTCTAGCTTCAAAATGTCACAGAGAGGGGATTGAGGTAGCCAGGATGATTCAGTCAGGATGTCGCCGAGGGAATTTGTGATGTCTTCATGCTGTCAGAAATTGACTCCTGACATGTACCAAGACCATAAAATACAATTTCAATACAATTTCTCATGTCCCCACACGGGGAGCTGGAGCTGACAGAGGGAGCTCAACTTACTCTCCTTGGATTCGAACTGCTGACCTGTCAGTCAGCAGTCAGGCTGGCACAAGGGTTTAACCCATTGCACCACAGGGACTCCAATAATAATAATACGTTTATATTTAATTCTGTTTTAATGTTTAGGTGTTAACCGCTATGAGTCGCCTTAGGGCTGAGAATGGCGGTATACAAGTGAAGTAAATAAATAAATAATAAATTTGTATATTTTAAATTGCATGCTGATGCTTTTATGTCAAGTCGCTTTGTGTTTCCTTCAGGAGAGATAAAATGGGGAATAAATAAATAAAATAATAATAATAATAATAATAATAATAAGGACCAGGCCATGGCACAGCTAGTTAGTAGCCAACTGCATTAAATCACTACTGACCAAGAGGTCATGAGTTTGAAGCCAGCCCGGGTCGGAGTGAGCTCCCGACCATTAATAGTCTAGCTTGCTATTGACCTATGCAGCCCGAAATCAGTTAGGGTTTAGGTTTAGAGGTGTGAGCAGTCTGGGTTAGGTTCAGGAGAGTCAGGAGTTAGGTTCAGAGGAGTGAGGAGTTAAGAGTTGGGAGAGAAGGATAGTAAAGGTAGCGGAGTGACTTGTGAAGCAAAGCTTTGAGGCTTTGAAAAGCTGGGTTTGGCTATTGGAAGTTTCTCAGGCTAGTGCAGCCAAATGGTGAAACAGAGTGGGTATTCTTTTAGTCTAAGGAGAGGCTAAAGAATAGTTTACTTAGTAGTTGATCTAGGGAGGATCAAACAAGGGAAACATCCGTGTATTGAAACTTTGTCTGAAACAAGTGCTCTACGTCAGAAAAATACTATGTTACTTAAAAGAATGAACTGTTAAAGTTACAAGTATTATTCCAAGTGCAACAAGGAAAAGTTACATCTTGCAACCACACGCTGTGTACTTAATAAAATTGTTAACTTTTATTTGAAGATTGCCTCAGCTCCGTCTATTCTGTGTCCAAAGTGCCATTACTCACAATATTACAACTTACCTCACATGGTGGCAGAAATGCAGGGAAAAGTAACCAAATAAACCTACATTCTTCTCTCCAGTCACACTACAGTATATACAGTGTAATTACTACTAAGTTATTACTTTCTTAATAAAGGAGGAGGTGCAATTAAACAGCCTCCCTTCTAACTTGATGGTAAATTTGGTTCCTAATCGGCAACCTCCATTGCAAATCGGCTAGTCCTTTTGAAAATTGGGAACTGGAATAAAATCTCCTGAATACTGGTTCCTTTCAAATTGGTGGCAACAATAAATCATCCCTCGGCTCCCCTGCTTCTTTTCAAATTGACAGTTGCATCTGATAAGTAGGAAATTTAGGTACCACTTCATGCAGGGAGGCTAATTTAACTAATTTACAACACCATAAAAATCTTCCAGCAGTGTGCAGAAGAATGAGGAAGTACTCCATCAAAGGACCCGGTTTCACAAGTGTACGGTGACACGGCAGCTCCCCCTGTGGCCGGAATTGAGCATACCCTCATGAAGCCAGAAAGCTGGAATGTTAAATTGCTTCTGTGTCTGTCTATATATGTTGTATGTCTAATGGCACTGAATGTTTACCATGTATATGTGCATTGTAATCCGCCTTGACTCCCCTGCAGGGTGAGAAGGGCAAAATATAAGTACTGTAAATAAATATCTGCTTTGATAATTTGGACTATATGGCAGTGTAGAAGGGACCTCAAAGTGGCTAACAGTAAACATAAACAGTAAAGTTGGACCATAACAGAGGTGATACCTCGACAGGCTTCTCTAACCAAGTGCCATCTTAATCATATGATGGGAACGATTTGCATGACTGCCTTGTCTCAATATTATGTCATCCTGGGAGTTGTGGTTCACCCCAACTCGCAAGGAAAACCCATCCTTACCTTCAACCCATCCACAAGGACCCGGTCTCCGAGCTTGAGGCCGAGGGAGATGAGCATGAGGTTCCCCGGGATGTTGTCATAGTTGGGCAGAGTGACCTTCGGTAGGTTGCAGCTCAAGGGCACGGCGTCCAGCAGCAGCTGCTTCAGCTCCTTGGCGATCATGGCCGCCTCCGCCTTGTCCAAAGTCATGTCCATGGGGTCTGGCACCACATCTGCAGGGACCTGGCCTTTACTATTCTGTGGGAAGGAGAGCCAAGCAGCAGGGCGGTCAGTAGAAATGTGGTCTTGGCCAGGATTCAGGCTTGCAGAGCCCTCTCAGATCCTACATAGCAGACATGGGCCAACTTCGGCCCTCCAAGTGTTTTGGACTTCAACTCTCGCAATTTGTGAGAGTTGAAGTCCAAACAGAGATCCTTTTTTTGGCCAAAGCTATTGCTTGTTGTTTGCTCAAGGCCAACAATCAGACGTTATACAGTGCCAGACCTGAAGAACATCCTCTGAAGCAACAAACAGCATCAGGATACACTCTATCCTGGTCACATAGACCTCAGATGAGGATTACCATGTACCATGTATTACTTTTGGTGCTTCAGATATTTTGGACTTCAGCTCCCAGCATCTCTGGGCATTAGCTAAGGCTGCTGGGAGTCCTAAACACCTGGAGGACCAAAGGGTTGGACACAATAGCATGAAAAGACCATTAACTCCCAAATGCTACTCCTCAAAATGTTTTGGACTTAGTTCCCAGCATCTCTGACCATTGACCAAAGTGACTAAGCCTGCTGGGAGTTGAAGTGCAGAATACCTGGGATCGCATTATATATATATATATTCTCATATAACTCTGATGCTCTGTAAAGTACTGGTGCTCTCTCTTGACCAGTCCTGGACTTGGTAGTTCATTTGGTCAAATTCATTGTTTATTGTCTGCTTGCCTTCCTGCTCCATGTCTCATATGGAAGACACTATAGAGCTGCTATATATACCCTAGACCCCTATATTTTATGTATTGATGTTATGCTAGAATATTATGTGCCCAGGACCAACAATTGGACGTTATGACTCTATACAGACTCGGAGAACACCCTCTTAAGCAACAAACAACATCTGAATACACTCTATCCTCTGTGTCTCATCTTGAAGACACTATAGAGCTGCTATATATTCCAGAACCTACCCAAAACCCCTATATCTTATGCATTCATGTTATGCTAGAAATAATATAATTGCAACATTATGTGCCTAAGACCAACAGCCACAAGTTATGGCTACATACAGTGCCAGACTAGAAGAACACCCTCTTAAGCAACAAACAACATCTGAATACACTCTATCCCCTGCATCTCATCTTGAAGACATTATAGAGCTGATATATATTCCAGAGCCTCCCCAAGACCCCTATATCTTATGCATTCATGTTATGCTAGAATATTATGTGCCCAGGACCAACAATTGGACGTTATGACTCTATACAGCCTCGGAGAACACCCTCTTAAGCAACAAACAACATCTGAATACACTCTATCCTCTGTGTCTCATCTTGAAGACACTATAGAGCTGATATATATTCCAGAACCTACCCAAGACCCCTATATCTTATGCATTCATGTTATGCTAGAATATTATGTGCCCAGGACCAACAATTGGACGTTATGACTCTATACAGTGCCAGACTTGGAGAACACCCTGTTAAGCAACAAACAACATCTAAATACACTGTATCCTCCATGTCTCATCTGAAAGACACTGCAGCGCTGATATATATTCCAGATCCTACCCAAGAACCACATAGCTTATGCATTCATGTTATGCTAGAAATACTATAACTGCAGTATTATGTGCCCAGAACCAAGAGACACGAGTTATGACACTTACAGTGCCAGACCTGGAGAACATCCTCTTAAGCAACAAACAACTTCTGAATACACTTTATCCTCCATGTCTCATCTGAAAGACACTACAGAGCTAATATATATATTCCAGATCCTACCCAAGACCCCTATATCTTATGCATTCATGTTATGCTATACATAATGTAAGTGCAACATCATGATGAACAGCTCTCTCTTGACCAGTCCTGGACTTGGTAGTTCATTTGGCCAAAGTCATTGTTTGTTGTCTGCTTGCCTTCCTGCTCTGTGTCTCATCTGGAAGACATTATAGAGCTGATATATATTCCAGATCCTATCCAAGACCCCATATCTTCTGCATTCATGTTATGCTATAAATAATATAATTGCAACATTATGTGCCTAGGACCAACAGCCACAAGTTATGGCTACGTACAGTGCCAGACTAGGAGAACACCCTCTTAAGCAACAAACAACATCTGAATACACTCTATTCTCCTAGTCTCATCTGGAAGACACTATAGAGCTGATATATATTCCAGACCCTACCCAAGACCCCCATATCTTATGCACTCATGTTATGCTATAAATAATATAATTGCAATATTATGTATGCAGGACCAACAGCCACAAGTTATGGCTACATACAATGCCAGACTTTAAGAACATCTCCTTAAGCAACAAACAACTTCTGAATACACTCTGTCCTTCATGTCTCATCTGGAAGACACTACAGAGCTGATATATATTCCAGATCCTACCCAAGACCCCCCCCCCCCCCCCCATAGCTTATACATTCATGTTATGCTAGAAATACAATAACTACAATATGATGTGCCCAGAACCAAGAGCCAGAAGTTATGGCTACATACAGTGCCAAGCCTGGAGAACATCCTCTTAAGCAGCAAACAACTTCTGAGTACATTCTATCCTCCGTGTCTCATCTGGAGAATTGATATATATTCCAGATCCCACCCAAGACCCCCATAGCTTATGCATTCATGTTATGCTAGAAACAATATAATTGCAACATTATGTGCCTAGGACCAACAGCCACAAGTTATGGCTACATACAGTGCCAGAGCAGGAGAACATCCTCTTAAGCAACAAACAACTACATACAGTGCCAGATCTGGAGAACATCCTCTTAAGCAACAAACAACATCTGAATACACTCTGTCCTCCGTGCCTCATCTGAAAGACACTACAGAGCTGATATATATTCCAGATCCTACCCAAGACCCCATATCTTATGCATTCATGTTATGCTAGAAATAACATAATTGCAACATTATATGCCTAGGACCAACAGCCACAAGTTATGGATACGTACAGTGCCAGACTAGGAGAACACCCTCTTAAGCAACAAACAACATCTGAATACACTCTATCCTTCATGTCTCATCTTGAAGACACTATAGAGCTGATATATATTCCAGATCCTACCCAAGACCCCTATATCTTATGCATTCATCTTATGCAATAAATAATATAATTGCAATATTATGTATGCAGGACCAACAGCCACAAGTTATGGCTACATAAAATGCCAGACTTGGAGAACATCCTCTTAAGCAACAAACAACATCTGAATACAATCTATCCTCTGTGTCTCATCTGGAAGATACTATAGAGCTGATATATATTCCAGACCCTACCCAAGACCCCCATATCTTATACATTCATGTTATGTTAGAAATACTATAATTGCAACATTATGTGCCTAGGACCAACAGCCACAAGTTATGGCTACATACAGTGCCAGAGCAGGAGAACATCCTCTTAAACGACAAACAACTTCTGAATACACTTTATCCTCCATGTCTCATCTGGAAGACACTACAGAGCTGATATATATTCCAGATCCTACACAAGATCCCCATATCTTATACATTCATGTTATGTTAGAAATACTATAATTGCAACATTATGTGCCTAGGACCAACAGCCACAAGTTATGGCTACATACAGTGCCAGAGTAAGAGAACATCCTCTTAAGCAGCAAACAACTTCTGAATACACTCTGTCCTCTGTGTCTCATCTGGAAGACACTATAGAGCTGATATATATTCCAGATGCTACCCAAGACTCTCATAGCTTATGCATTCATGTTATGCTAGAAATAATATAATTGCAACATTATGTGCCTAGGACCAACAGCCACAAGTTATGGCTACACACACAGTGCCAGACTAGGAGAACATCCTCTTAAACAACAAACAACTTCTGAATACACTTTATCCTCCATGTCTCATCTGGAAGACACTATAGAGCTGATATATATTCCAGATCCTACCCAAGACCCCCATAACTTATGTATTCATGCTATGCTAGAAATACAATAACTACAATATGATGTGCCCAGAACCAAGAGCCAGACGTTATGGCTACATACAATGCAAGATTAGGAGAACATCCTGTTAAGCAACAAACAACATTTGAACACATTTTATCCTCTGTGTCTCATCTGGAAGACACTATAGAGCTGATATATATTCCAGACCCTACCCAAGACCCCCATATCTTATGCATTCATGTTATGCTATACATAATATAATTGCAACATTATGTGCCTAGGACCAACAGCCACAAGTTATGGCTACATACAGTACCAGACCTGGAGAACATCCTCTTAAGCAACAAACAACATCTGAATACACTCTATTCTCTGTGTCTCATCTGGAAGACACTATAGAACTGATATATATTCCACATCCTACCCAAGACCCCCATATCTTATGCATTCATGTTATGCTAGAAATAATATAATTGCAACATTATGTGCCTAGGACCAACAGCCACAAGTTATGGCTACATACAGTACCAGACCTGGAGAACATCCTCTTAAGCAACAAACAACATCTGAATACACTCTATCCTCTGCGTCTCATCTGGAAGATACTATAGAGCTGATATATATTCCAGACCCTACCCAAGACCCCCATATCTTATGCATTCATGTTATGCTAGAAATAATATAATTGCAACATTACGTGTCTAAGACCAACAGCCACAAGTTATGGCTACACACAGTGCCAGACTAGAAGAACATCCTCTTAAGCAACAAACAACATCTGAATACATTCTGTGTCTCATCTGGAAGATACTATAGAGCGGGTATATATTCCAGAGCCTACCCAAGACCCCATACCTTATGCATTCATGTTATGCTAGAAATAATATAATTGCAGCATTATGTGCCTAGGACCAACAGCCACAAGTTATGACTGCACACAGTGCCAGACTAGGAGAACATCCTCTTAAGCAACAAACAACATCTGAACACATTTTATCCTCTGTATCTCATCTGGAAGACACTATAGAGCTGATATATATTCCAGATCCTACCCAAGACCCCCATATCTTATGCACTCATGTTATGCTAGAAATACTATAACTGCAATATTATGTGCACAGAACCAAGAACCAGAAGTTATGGCTACACACAGTGCCAGACTAGGAGAACATCCTCTTAAACAACAAACAACTTCTGAATACACTCTTTCCTCTGTGTCTCATCTGGAAAACACTATGGAACTGATATATATTCAAGACCCTACCCAAGACTCCATATCTTATGTACTGATGTTATGCTAGAAATACAATAACTACAATATGATGTGCCCAGAAACAAGAGCCAGAAGTTATGGCTACATACAATGCAAGATTAGGAGAACATCCTGTTAAGCAACAAACAACATCTGGACACATTTTATCCTCTGTGTCTCATCTGGAAGACACTATAGAACTGATATATAGTCCACATCCTACCCAAGACCCCCATATCTTATGCATTCATGTTATGCTATACATAATATAATTGCAACATTATGTGCCTAGGACCAATAGCTACAAGTTATGGCTACACACAGTGCCAGACTAGGAGAACATCCTCTTAAGCAACAAACAACATCTGAATACACTCTATTCTCTGTGTCTCATCTGGAAGACACTATAGAACTGATATATATTCCACATCCTACCCAAGACCCCCATATCTTATGCATTCATGTTATGCTAGAAATAATATAATTGCAACATTATGTGCCTAGGACCAACAGCCACAAGTTATGGCTACATACAGTACCAGGCCTGGGGAACATCCTCTTAAGCAACAAACAACATCTGAATACACTCTATCCTCTGTGTCTCATCTGGAAGATACTATAGAGCTGATATATATTCCAGACCCTACCCAAGACCCCCATATCTTATGCATTCATGTTATGCTAGAAATAATATAATTGCAACATTACGTGTCTAAGACCAACAGCCACAAGTTATGGCTACACACAGTGCCAGACTAGAAGAACATCCTCTTAAGCAACAAACAACATCTGAATACATTCTGTGTCTCATCTGGAAGACACTATAGAGCGGGTATATATTCCAGAGCCTACCCAAGACCCCATACCTTATGCATTCATGTTATGCTAGAAATAATATAATTGCAGCATTATGTGCCTAGGACCAACAGCCACAAGTTATGGCTGCACACAGTGCCAGACTAGGAGAACATCCTCTTAAACAACAAACAACATCTGAATACACTCTATCCTCTGTGTCTCATCTGGAAGATACTATAGAGCTGATATATATTCCAGACCCTACCCAAGACCCACATATCTTATGCATTCATGTTATGCTATAAATAATATAATTGCAACATTATGTGCCTAGGACCAATAGCCACAAGTTATGGCTACATACAGTGCCAGAGCAGGAGAACATCCTCTTAAACAACAAACAACTTCTGAATACACTTTATCCTCCGTGTCTCATCTGGAAGACACTATAGAACTAATACATATTCCAGATCCTACCCAAGACCCCCATAGCTTATGTATTCATGCTATGCTAGAAATACAATAACTACAATATGATGTGCCCAGAACCAAGAGCCAGAAGTTATGGCTACATACAATGCAAGTCTAGGAGAACATCCTGTTAAGCAACAAACAACTTCTGAATACACTTTATCCTCCGTGTCTCATCTGGCAGATACTATAGAGCTGATATATATTCCAGATCCTACCCAAGACCCCCATATCTTATGCACATAATATTCACACCCAACCCCGCTTGCTTTTCTCACCCTGACCGCGGGGTTGGCTCCGTGTTCGAGGAGACACTTCACGGCCCCCAGACACAGGTTCGAAGCCGCAATGTGGAGGGCCGTCCCGTGGTTGAAATCGCTACAGGTGGAGTTGAGGACTTTAAAAAGGGGAGAAAACACATAAGTCAAGCAGGAGGGTTACGGGACGCCCCGCCTGCCCCGTCCTGGAGGAAAGGAAGGGGTGCGAAAGCCGAGAAAGGAGGTAAAGAAAGAAAGAAGGAAGGTACTTACAGTAGGTTAGGTTCTGTATAAAACAAGGATCTGGAAGGAAGTGAAAGCCATGCGATACTGATCTGGGCCAGACCTCTTTGCATCCTGACCCCTAAGGCAGGCATGGGGCAACTTGGACCCTCCAGGTGTTTTGGACTGCAACTCCCACAATTCCTAACAGCCGATAGGCTGTTAGGAATTGTGGGAGTTGTAGTCCAAAACACCTGGAGGGTCCAAGTTGCCCCATGCCTGTCCTAAGATCAATAAACCTTTGAAATCTTTACTAACTGATAATAGTTTAAACATTTCAACGTTACTTTTCCCTTCCAACAAGCTTATCCAGTCAATATTAAACTACAAATTTTAATTTTATATTTTATTGGTATTGGTTTTTTAATGTTTATGTATTTTATTATATGTACTTTAATGGTATTGTCTTTATTCGGTCTGTTTCAACTGTGTTGTATCTTGCCTCAACCCTCCAAGAGAGGCAGATAACAACAATACAATTAATTATTATTATTATTATTATTTTACTGACACAAAAGCACAGTATGTCACAGCAAACGAGATTTATATGCTGGATTTCGTATCACAAAATCACAAGTCGAACACTTCCTAAGCGTAATTATAATTATAATAATTATTATTATTGTATTGTTATTATTGTTGTGTTTTATCTGAGTGTTACACCTCACCTTGAGCCTTGAAGAAAGGCAGACAGCAAATATTATGTATTACTATTACTATTATTATTATTATTATTATTATTGTATTATTGTTATTGTTGTGTTTTCTCTGAGTGTTATACCTCACCTTGAGTCTTAATGAGAGGTAGATAGCAAATATTTTGTATTATTATTATTATTACACTTGGGAAGTGTTTGACTTGTGAAATAATAATAATAATAATAATAATTGTATTATTATTTATAATTATAATAATAATAATTGTATTATTATTGTATTGTTGTTATTGTTGTGTTTCATCTGAGTGTTACACCTCACCTTGACCCTTGATGAGAGGTAGATAGCAAATATTTTGTATTATTATTATTATTATTACGCTTGGGAAGTGTTTGACTTGTGAAATAATAATAATAATAATAATTATTATTATTATTATTATTATTATTATTATTATTATTATATTCTTGTTATTGTTGTGTTTTATCTGAGTGTTACACCTCACCTTGATGAGAGGCAGATAGCAAATATTTTGTATTATTATTACTATTATTATTATTGTATTGTTATTGTTGTGTTTTATCTGAGTGTTATATCTCACCTTGAGCCTTGATGAGAGGCAGATAGTAAATATTTTGTATTATTATTACTATTATTATTACGCTTGGGAAGTGTTCAACTTGTGAAATAATAATAATAATTATTATTATTATTTTATTCTTGTTATTGTTGTGTTTTGTCTGTGTGTTACACCTCACCTTGAGCTTTGATGAGAGGCAGATAGCAAATATTTTCTATTATTATTATTATTATTATTATTATTATTATTATTATTATTATTACGCTTGGGAAGTGTTTGACTTGTGAAATAATAATAATAATAATTATTATTATTATTATATTCTTGTTATTGTTGTGTTTTATCTGAGTGTTACACCTCACCCTGACCCTTGATGAGAGGTACATAGCAAATATTTTGTATTATTATTATTGTTATTATTATATTGTTGTTGTTGTTGTTGTTTTTTATCTGAGTGTTATACCTCACCTTGAGCCTTGATGAAAGCCAGATAGCAAATATTTTGTATTATTATTATTATTACGCTTGGGAAGTGTTCGACTTGTGAAATAATAATAATAATAATAATAATAATAATAATAATAATAATTATTATTATTATTATTATTATTATATTCTTGTTATTGTTGTGTTTTATCTGAGTGTTACACCTCACCTTGAGAATTGATGAGAGGCAGATAGCAAATATTTTGTATTATTATTATTATTATTGCATTGTTGTTCTTGTTGTGTTTTATCTGAGTGTTACACCTCACCTTGAGCCTTGATGAAAGCCAGATAGCAAATATTTGTATTATTATTATTATGCCTGGGAAGTGTTCGACTTGTGAAATAATAATAATAATTATTATTATTATTATTATTATTATTATAGTATTGTTGTTTTTTATCTGAGTGTTACATCTTACCTTGAGCCTTGATCAGAGGCAGATAGCAAATCTTTTGTATTATTATTATTATTATTATTATTACGCTTGGGAAGTGTTCAACTTGTGAAATAATAATAATAATTATTATTATTATTAATATTGTATTCTTGTTATTGTTGTGTTTTATCTGAGTGTTACACCTCACCTTGACCCTTGATGAGAGGCAGATAGCAAATATTTTCTATTATTATTATTATTATTATTATTATTATTATTATTATTATGCTTGGGAAGTGTTCGACTTGTGAAATTATTATTATTATTGCTGCTGTTGTTGTTGTATTCTTGTTATTGTTGTGTTTTATCCGAGTGTTATACCTCACCTTGTTTATAAGCTATGTTATATTATTATTATATTAATATTATTAATAATATGGTATTATTGTTGTTATTGTTATTATTGTTATTCCAAACCATTGTTACAAGGAAGTCTATTCCCTGTTGTTATAAGTACAACCTTATTTGTTATTTAATGCTGTACCTTTGTCCTTGGAGGCCTTAAGGAGGATGCAGATAATAATAATAATAATAATAATAATAATAATAATAATAATATCAGTGCAATTTGCCAACTTGCTTCTTATCATCCAATTAAGTGACCAGACACAGTTGTTTCTACTTCAGTAGCGGCTCTAATCTTTATTTACATTTCATTCTTTGCAATAACACTTACTCATTAGTACAGTCAGATGCAAGGAAGAAGAGCCAAGAGAGAGAACAAAGTGGTCTATTTATACC